>NW_028135675.1:0-245358 GCF_964662115.1 Mustela nivalis
AGGTCTCCCTGGACACCAAGCAGCATTGTGACTCATTAGACTGAGAACATCCGTCAACTTAGATCACTTGGAAATTTGAACAAAAACCAGCAGATCAAGCCTGCAATGTTCCTCAGCTGCAATGGTCATGCAAGGAAGACTTCCCAGGCCCCCATTCAGAGACCTCTGCTGTCGAATCTTTCTATATGGGGGACCCTGGAGCCTTGTAAGCGGACTTCCCCTGTCCCACAGTAGGACACCTTGCTGTTTAGAGCAGCTCACAAGGTCCTGCTTGGGAAAATCTCCAAGAATTCTTGAGGCCACCCCACAATTCGTTGACCATCATGGATGCAAAGCCAGCGTGAGCAGACATCTGACCCTCGCCCATACTCAGGTGCTGGAAATCTCGAAACAACCACTGCACAATGGAATGGTCCTGTGGTCGGCACTGAGCTTATCCGTGGCTTGTGTTTTCAGACTTCTGTCTTCACACTCCTCGCCTAAAAGCCCTCCATATTGGGAATTCTGAAGCCACAGTGCAGCTTTCTGCCTGCCCACCAGAAAGAAGTGCCCTATGGGTCTTCGTAGAAACCCACATGAGGATCCTCCTGCACGGCCCTCAATGGCACCCCAATATAATAGACCGACCTCTGCATACATTGTCTATCTGACACCGCCTGATCCCCGACCTCCTGTCAGCCACCCAGATAGTGGACCCCATATCCTCCAGGTGGGTCCAACCTTGGCCCGAGGCCATCATCTTGAAGCAACCTGGATATTCAGGTACCTGTCCCAGACTTAGCTCAAATTCCTGCCCATAGGGGACTCGGGAGCACAAAAGAGTGCTCCTCCTTCCCCATGGCCAGAAAACTGAATCTTGAGATGGCTGTAACCCCGAGTGGGAACCAGGTGCATGGTCCATGAGACCATGCCTACACAGGATGGGCCGCTGGGCACAAATAGGCATTGTGACCCTCAGAATGAGACCCCTTTCCAAAGATCCCCCTTGGGATCTGGACCAGGATCCCAAATCGAAGCTTTGGTTAAGTTTTCCCAGTGTCTGGACCCAGAACCCATCTCTGGAATCCCTGTTTGGACAGGATCCCAGAGATGGAATACAGTCTTTTCCTCTTCCCCAGAAAGAAATCAAACTCTTGGGTGCCAAGCAGAATCACCAGAGTGGAAGAATATCCCATGGACACATGAGGTCACCCCTCCATTTAGTGGCCATCCTAGACACAAAATCCAGACAGAAAAGCCTGTGCTCCTCCCTCCCAGCCACCTGAATTTCAAATCCCGAGGAGCTTCCCTCAGGGTCTTCAGATTCGGACTGCCATCACCTCACTCCTACCTCTTATCCGAGGTTGTGTCTAAAGTCTTTGGTCCCAAAGTCCTGACACACATGACCTCCAGGATGGGGCCTCGAGAAACACATGACATCACTGGCCCTGCTCTCCTGAGGAAACCCTGCCCATCTCAGTTTCCCAAAATGTCCAGATTAGGAGAAAACTGCAAGGCCCCTGACTGCACCCCAATATCATAGGCCACTCTGGAAAAAGTGCACAGCCTGACACAGCCTCAGCACCTACCTCCAGGATGACATGCAGGCCAATGGCACTTAGTCCGAAGATTGAAACTTCCATGGCCCTAAAACCTCATCAGAACCCTAGCTTATGTTTTGAGGTCTCTCTTCCTAGAGGTCTGTTCTGGAAATTCAAGCATATGGTCCAACCTGTGGTCCGTGAGCCATACAAGAGCACACCTCCTGTCCCAAGAAGGAAACCTGGCTCCTGGGTACTGGGTCTAATCCTAAGGATAGAGAATCCTCAATGGTCAGAGAGCCGCCACCACATTCTAAGGTCTCCCTGGACACCAAGCAGCATTGGGACCTGTTAGACTGAGAACTTCCATCAACGCAAATCACTTGGAACTTGGAATCAGTGTCATTGGTTCAAGCTTACCCTGTTCCTCAGCTGCAATGGTAACACGAGATTGGCTTCCCAGGCCTCCATTCAGAGAGCATTGCTATCGAATCTTCCATATGGGGGACCCTGGAGCCCTGTAAGAAGACTTCTGCTGTCCCTTAGTAGGACACCTTGATATTTGGAGCAGCTCACAAGCTCCAGCTTGGAAAAACCTCCAAGAATTCTTGAGGCCTCCCCACCATTTGTTGGCCATCATGGATACAAACTCCAGCGTGAGCAGACATCTTCCCCTCGCCCAGGTGCTGGAGATCTCGAAACAACTGCTGTACATTGGAATAGACATGTGCTCGGCACTGAGCGTAAACGTAGCTTATGTTTTCATACTTCTGTCCTCACACTCCTCGCCTGCAAACCCTCCAACTTGGATATTCTGGAGCCGTAATGCAGCCATCTGCCTGCTCACCAGATAGAAGAAGTGAAGAAAGGGTCTGTGCAAAAATCCCCCATGAGGATCCAGTTGCACAGCTCTCAAAAGCACCCCAATATCATAGGCCGAACTCTCCACGAATGTTCTGTCTGACACAGCTCGAGCCCGAGCTCCTGACAGGCACCCAGAAAGCAGGCCTCATTTTCTGCAGGTGGGTCCTGCCTTGGCCCGAGGACCTCATCTCAAAGTGAACTGGGTATTCAGGCACCGGTCCCAGAACTTAGCTCAAATTCCTGCCCATGGGGGAACCTGAAGCATAAAAAAGTACCCCTCCTTCCCCATGGCAGGAAAACTGAATGTTGAGATGGCAGTCCAACCCTCAGAGTGGGAGCCAAGTGCATAGCCCATGAGGTCACACCCACTCAGCATGGGCATCTGGGCAAAAACAGGCATTGTGACCCTCAGAATGAGACCTATTTCCAACAAGAACACTCGGGAGCTGTACCAGGAAAACATAGAGCAGGACCCTAGGCCCAAATCCTAAGCCTTGTTGCGGTGATCCAGGCTCCAGAACCCAGGACCCATCTCTGGAATGGCTGTTTGGACGGGATCCCTGACTCATAAAACTGCTCTCCTCCCATCCCCCGGAAATACACCAAACTCTTGGGTGCCGAGCAGAATTCCCAGAGAGGTAGAATCTCACATGGACCCATGAGGCCACCCCTCCATTTCGTGGCCATCATAGACAAACAAGTCAGACAGAAAAGACTGTGATCCTGCCTCACAGCCGTCCGAATTTCATATCTGGAGATGCTTCGCTCAGGGTCTACAGATTGGGTCTGCCATCACCTCGAGCTTAACTATTACCCGAGTTTGTGTCTGAAGACTTTGGACCCAGAGTCCTGACCCATATGCCCTCCAGGATGGGGCCTCCAGGAACACACAACAGCACTGGGCCAGCTCTCCCAAGGAATGTCAGCCTGTCTCAGTTTCCCAACCCACCAGATTAAAAGAAAATTGCAAGGCCCCTAATACCACCCCAATTCCATAGGAAGCTCCAGAAAAAATGCATAGTCTGACACAGCCTCAGAATATACCTCCAGGAAGACACCCAGGTCAATGGGAAGGGATGAAATGGCCTAACCCATGGCAGGCTCGATGTGCTGGGTGTGAAGCCAACTGTCTCAATGTCTCTCACAAGGTCTGGGCTCAGGCTATGTAAGACAGAGCATAGTGTTTAGGGTAGCCTATGCAATTGGGGTGTTGCCGAGGGCTGAGCAGGTTGATTTTCATTTGGGGTTTCTGAGCAATGCCATAGACAATGTTTTTCTTTGGGGGGCAGGCAGAGTGCTTCGTTCTGGAACCAGAATTCCCAATCATGAGGGCTTTTGGGCCAGGAGTGCTAGGGTAGAGTCTGAAAACAAAAGATAGGGTGAGGTTGGGAACAGGCACACTCTGCAAAGGCTGAAAGGATATCTCATGCATCTGAAGTCAGGCTGAGGATCAGACGTTGGCTGAGGTTGGATTGTGCCCTTGATAGCACCTTCATGAAGCAGGTGCCTCATGAGGCCAACGAAATTTTCCCACGCTGAGTTTGGAGGTTGCCACAAACCACAAGGTTTCCTTCTGCAAGACAGTCGAGTCCTGTTGAGTGGCTCCAGTACATACCATACGGAAGGACTGAAGAGGAGGGTTCAAAGGATGGATCCCTGAACAGCATGCCTCGCATTCCCTTTGGCCATTAACGACAAGATATGTTTGATCTGCTGGCTCTGGGGCAAGCTAACCAGTGGGCTGAGTTGAAATGGCCTCTCCTGAGGATGCGTCATAATGTGTGTTTCTGTCCATGGAGACCTTGGAATGTGATGGTTGTACTGTGGCCCTGCGGAATTCTCCGACCAGAAGGGTTTGATACAGATCCAGTAAGAAAGCACTCCATGTGGAGACGAGAGAGGTTTGGTTTGGAGCCTCAGAAAAACCTAATATGCTGGTATACGAAACCAGTCCTCAAGGACAGACACATGAAAACTAAAGCTAAGGTTCATATTAGGGCCTAAGGGCCTGTCCATTTCAATCTTCTGTCTCTGGGGACACTGTCTGAGAGTCTAAGTGGTGATAATGGCTCAGCTGGTGTCAGAGTGCCCCTTTTATTCCAGGGCAGCCTACACTATCAGGATGGCCTCAGGGGCCTTGGAGCTTTTCCCTAACCTGTAGGGTTGTGGTCAATGGATTGGGCACACTTTCCTTGGAGAGGGCAGGCACAATCTTTCGCTGTGGCTCCAGATGCCCTAGCCTGGAGGGTGTGTGAGGCCAGGCTGTGGGCACAGAAGTCTGAAAACACAAACTCAGCTTATGAGTGGCGCCGAGGGTATGGCAGGCCGGATGTACAGATAGAGAGTGAGCTCCTTGGCTTGTGAATCAAGGGCGAGATTCCTTTAGGCTTTTGTCTCTGGATGCGTCCAGGATAGCCGTAGATTGTAGGGGGTGGCCTCAGTAACTGTGGACAAGTATCCCTCTCTGGGGATTTGTCCCAGCTAACAGGAGTTTGGGGTCATTTTGTGGGAAGGGTGGAGTCCTGTTGTCTGGCTCATGTGTCTCTCCAAGAAAGTGATTCCAGAGCAGAGCCCCAGGAACGGGGGGGAGACTGGAAAACTCAAACACTGGTGAGGATTGGGTGTATAGGGGCTTGGCACGCCTCATATGCGGGCTCTTGGTCAAGGCCCTGACAGGCCTTTCTTTGATATTGGGCTCATGCTGAGGGTCACAGAGTGAATTTGTGCCCAAGGCAGCACTCAAGTTTGGGCGTGGTTTCAGGGGAAATGAAGGTTTCTCCCACCCTGAAGGTGTGACTCCATGCCAAGAGCAAGCCTTACAGCCATTGGGAAGAAGGAGTTCTGATTTGTGCTTCAGATGCCCAACTGTGTGGGGAATTGATATAATATCTGGGTTTAGATATCGGAAAACCAAGGTTAGGAAGAGATAACGGCATAAGACCATGGCGTGTCAGAAGTGCTAGGTGTGTGGCCAGCTGTCTCCTTGCCTGTCTGGACGTCTGGCATCAGGCTGTGAAAGGCAGAGCATTAGTGCGCAGAGCAGCCTATCAAATCTGAGTGCCGTCGAGGCAAGAGCAGGTTGATCCTCATCTGGGTTTTATGGAGAGCCCCACAAGGAAACGTTTTCTACCTTGGAATGTGGAGTTGGCTCAGGGACTCTGCAGGGTTTTCCAAACTGAGGTGTTTGACACAGCTCCAACAGGGAAGCTTCCCATGTGGAGACGAGAGGAGTTCTGTTCAGTGCCTCAGGAAAGCCCCATATCCTGTTCTTTGAACCAAAGCCTCTGAGGAGTGACACCTGGAACCCAAAGCTAGAGTTGAGATTACGGCCTAAGGGCCTGTCCGGCTCATTCTTCTATCTCTGTTGACATCTGTGGGCATGCCTTCGTGGAGGTAGCTGCTCAGCTTGTGTCCGAATGCCCCTGTGTGTCCAGGGAGCCTCCCAGTAGTGGGATGTCCTCGGGGGCCTTGAGGTTTCTCATATTCTGGAGGTGTGTGTCCAAAGGAATAGACACAGTTTCCCAGGAGAGAGCAGGCACGGTCCTGTGGTATGGCTCCAGAGGACCCAGCCTAGAGGCTGTGTTTTCCAGGGCTGTGGGGACAGATGTCTGAAAAAGCAAACTTGGCTCAGCTAGTGGCCAAGGTAATGGCAGGACTGATCTCCAGTCCGTGAGGGGGATCCTCTGGATATCAAAGGAGGGCAAGTGGGAGGCAGTCACTCAGGATTTTGTCTCTGGGTGTTGCGTTCACAGTGTCCGGTCAGGGTAGGGGTTGTCTCAGAGGCCGAGGAAGAGCCTTCCTCTCGGGGGATTGTCCAAGCTCCCAAGTGTTTGGGTTCATTCTGTGGGAAGGGAAGAGTACTGTTTTCTGCCACAGGGGACCCCCCAGGAGAGGGACTCTAGAGCACAGCAGTGGGTTCCCTCAACTGGAATACACACCATCTAGTTAATCCTGGGTGCCTATGGGCATGGCAAACCACATATGCGGGCTCTTGGTCCAGTCACTGAGAGGCGTTACTTGAATAATGTACTCACGCTGAGGGTCACAATGTGTGTTTGTGCCCAAGGCGGCCCTAACGCTTGGGCGTTGCCTCATGGGCCATGTCGTTTTTCCTACACTGAAGGTTTGACTCACTGCCAGCAGCAAGTTTTCTTGCCATGGGGAAGGAGGAATTCTTATTTGTGCATCAGGTTCCCCCCTGTGCAGGGATTGGAGATAAGGTCTAGGATCCGATGACTGAAAACCCAGGTTGGGAATGGATGCTGGCCTAAGGCAGTGGCGGGTCCAATGTCCTAGGAGTGCAGCCAGCTGTGTCGGTGTCTGTTGGAAGGTCTGGGCTCAGGCTATTTGTGACAGAGCATCAGTGTTTAAGGTAGCCTATGCAATTGGGGTGTTGCCGAGGGCCAAGCAGTTTGATCCTCATTTGGGGTTTCTGGGCAGCCTCATAGACAATGTTTTTCTCCTGGGAGGCAGGCAGAGTGTTTCAGTGTGGCCCCAGAATTCCCAGTAGGGAGGGCTTGTGGGCCAGGAGTGTGAGGACGGAAGTCTGAAAACACAAGCTAGGGTGAGTATTGGAGCCAAGGGCAGAGCAGGCCCACTCTGCAGAGACTGAATCAAAATCTCCTGCATCTGAAGTCAGGCTGAGGATCAGACGTTGGCTGAGGCTGGAGTATTTGTCCATGATGGCACCTTCATGAAGCCGGGGCCTCATGAGGCCAAGGAAATTTTCCCACGCTGAGTTTGGAGGTTGCCCCAAACCACAAGGTTTCCTTCTGCGGGACATTCGAGTCCTGTTGCATGGCTCCAGGACATACCATATGGAAGGACTGGAGAGCAGGGTTCGAAGGATGGATCCCTGTACAGCATTCCTCGCATTCCAATAGGCCATTAGCGACAAGATATGTTTGATCTGCTGCCTCTGGGTCACGCTACCCAGGGGGCTGTGTTGAAATGGCCTCTCCTGAGGATGCGTCATAATGTGCGTTTGGGTCCATGGAGACCTTGGAATGTGCTGGTTGTTCGGTGGCCTTGCGGAACTCTCCTACCTGAAGGGTTTGATACATCCCCAGTAAGAAAGCTGCCCATGTGGAGACGAGAGATGCTTGGTTTGGTGCCTCAGAGGAGCCCCATGTGCTGGTCTACGAAAACAGTCCTCTGAGAACGGACACATGGAAACAAAGCTAAGGTTCATATTAGGGCCTGGGGGCCTGTCCATTTCAACCTTCTGTCTCTGGGGACACTGTCTGAGAATCTAAGTGGAGATAGTTGCTCTGCTGGTGTCAGAGAGCCCCTCTTAGTCCAGGGTGGCCTACCTATTGATGGCCTCAGGGGCCTTGGAGGTTTTCCCTAAACTGTAGGGTTGTGGTCAATGGATTGGACACACTTTCCTTAGAGAGGGCCGGCACAATCTTTCGCTGTGGCTTCAGAGGCCCTAGCCTGGAGGTTGTGTGGGTCCATGCTGTGGGCACAGAAGTCTTAAAACACAAAGTCAGCTTATGAGTGGCGCCTACGGTATGACAGGCCGGTTGTACAGCCCGAGAGGGAACTCCTGGGCCTCTGAAACAAGGGCGAGTGGAAGGCGTTCCTTCAGGCTTTTGTCTCTGGATGTTGTGTCCGGGATAGCCGTGGATTGGAGCGGTGGCCTCAGGGACTGTGGACGAGTATCCCTCTCTGGGGATTTGTCCCAGCTCCCAAGAGTTTGGGGACATTTTGAGGGAAGGGTGGAGTCGTGTTGTCTGGCTCATGTGTCTCTCCAAGAAAGGGATTCCAGAGCAGAGCCCAGGTACAGGTGGGGCGACTGGAAAACTCAAACACTGGTGAGGATTGGGTGCATAGTGGCTTGGCAAGCCCCATATGCGGGCTCTTGGTCCAGGTCCTGACAGGCCTTTCTTTGACATGGGGCTCATGCTGAGGGTCACAGTGTGAATTTGTGCCCAAGCAGCACTCAAGTTTGGGCGTGGCTTCAGGGGCCATGAAGGTTTCTCCCACCCTGAAGGTGTGACTCCATGCCAAGAGCAAGCTTGACAGCCATGGGGAAGGAGGAGTTCTGTTTTGTGCTTGCGATACCCAGCTGTGTGGAGAATTGATATAATGTCTAGGTTCAGATATCTGAAAACCAAGGTTAGGAAGAGGTGACGGCATAAGACCATGGCGTGTCCGAAGTGCTGGGTGTGCGGCCAGCTGTCTCCTTGTCTGTCTGGACGTCTGGCTTCAGGCTGTGTCAGACAGAGCATGAGTGCCCAGAGCATCCTATCCAGTTCGGGTACCATCGAGACCCGAGCAGGTTGATCCTCATCTGGGTTTTCTGGAGAGCCCCACAGGGAAACGTTTTTCTTCCGTTGGGCAGACACTGGGCTGGGTTTTGGTTCTGGAGTTTCTGGTCCGGAGGGCTTGTTTGCCAGGAGTGTGAGGAAGGAAGTCTGAAAACACAAGGTAGCGTGAGGTTTGGGACCGAGGGCACGGCAGGCCCACTCTGCAGAGGCTGAATCGAGATCTCCTGCACTGAGGTCATGTCAACTATGAGACGTGCCTCAGGCTAGAGTTTTTGTCCAGCATGGCCTCTTCCTGAAGGGTGAGGGCTTCATTAGACCAGGGACGTTTGCCTACGATGGGATTTGTGAACTACTCCAAACCCCAAGGTTTCCTTCTGCACGACAGTCGAGTCCTATTGGATGGTTCCAGGAGGCCCCATACGGAAAGACTCGAGACAGGTGTCTAAGCATGGATGCCTGGGAACGCCACCTCATATACCCACTCTTTAGTCAGGACAAGGAAGGCTCAATCTGCAGGCTCCTGTTTGAGCTACCCAGAGGGGAGAGTTGAAATGGACTCTCCTGAAGATGAGTCCTACTGTGGCTTGGTGGCCTGGGAGACCTTGGAATGTGGAGGTGGCTCAGGGACTCTGCAGGGTTTTCCAAACTGAGGTGTTTGACACAGCATCAACAAGGAAGCTTCCCATGTGAAGACGAGAGGAGTTCTGTTCAGTGCCTCAGGAAAGCCCCATATCCTGTTCTTCGAACCAAAGCCTCTGAGGAGTAACACCTGGAAACCAAAGCAAGAGTTGAGATTACGGCCTAAGGGCCTGTCCGGCTCAACCTTCTATCTCCGTTGACATCTATGTGCATGCATTCATGGATGTAGCTGCTCAGCTTGTGTCCGAATGCCCCTGTGAGTCCAGTGAGGCTCCCAGTAGTGGGATGTCCTCGGGGGCCTTGAGGTTTCTCATATTCTGGAGGTGTGTGTCCAAAGGAATGGACACAGTTTCCCAGGAGAGAGCAGGCACGGTCCTGTGGTATGGCTCCAGAGGACCCAGCCTAGAGGCTGTGTTTTCCAGGGCTGTGGGGACTGATGTCTGAAAAAGCAAACTTGGCTCAGCTAGTGGCCAATGTAATGGCAGGACTGATCTCCAGTCCGTGAGGGGAGATCCTCTGGAAATCAAAGTAGGGCAAGTGGGGGGCAGTCACTCAGGATTTACAGTGTCCGGTCAGGGTAGGGTTTGTCTCAGAGGCCGAAGAAGAGCCTTCCTCTCGGGGGATTGTCCAAGCTCCCAAGTGTTTGTGTTCATTCTGTGGGAATGAAGAGTACTGTTTTCTGCCACAGGGGACCCCCCAGGAGAGGGACTCTAGAGCACAGCAGTGGGTTCCCTCAACTGGAATACACACCATCTATTTAGTCCTGGGTGCCTATGGGCATGGCAAACCACATATGCGGGCTCTTGGTCCAGTCACTGAGAGGCGTTACTTGAATAAGGTACTCACGCTGAGGGTCACAATGTGTGTTTGTGCCCAAGGCGGCCCTCACGCATGTGCGTGGCCTCATGGGTCATGCCGTTTTCTCCAACACTGAAGGTTTGACTCACTGCCAGCAGCAAGGTTTCTTGCCATGGGGTAGAGGGGTTCTGACTTGTGTGCATCAGAGGGGGTCCCCCCTGTGCAGGAATTGGATATAAGGTCTAGGACCGATGACTGAAAACCCAGGTTGGGAATAGATGGTGGCCTAAGGCAGTGGCGGGTCCAATGTGCTGGGTGTGCAGCCAGCTGTGTCGGTGTCTGTTGGAAGGTCTGGGCTCAGGCTATTTGCGACAGAGCATCAGTGTTTAAGGTAGCCTATGCAATTGGGGTGTTGCCAAGGGCCAAGCAGTTTGATCCTCATTTGGTGTTTCTGGGCAGCACCATAGACATTGATTTTCTACTGGGAGTCAGGCAGAGTGCTTCACTGTGGCCCCAGAATTCCCAGTAGGGAGGGCTTGTGGGCCTGGAGTGTGAGGACGGAAGTCTGAAAACACAAGCTAGGGTGAGGATTGGAGCCAAGGGCAGAGCAGGTCCATTCTGCAGAGGCTGAATCAAAATCTCCTGCATCTGAAGTCAGGCTGAGGATCAGACGTTGGCTGAGGCTGGAGTATTTGTCCATGATGGCACCTTCATGAAGTGGGGGCCTCATGAGGCCAAGGAAGTTTTCCCACGCTGAGTTTGGAGGTTGCCCCAAACCACAAGGTTTCCTTCTGCGGGACATTCGAGTCCTGTTGCATGGCTCCAGGACATACCATATGGAAGGACTGGAGAGCAGGGTTCGAAGGATGGATCCCTGTACAGCATGCCCGCATTCCAATAGGCCATTAGCAATAAGATATGTTTGATCTGGGGCCTCTGGAACACGCGATCCAGGGGGCTGAGTTGATATGGCCTCTCCTGAGGATGCGTCATAATGTGCGTTTGGGTCCATGGAGACCTTGGAATGTGCTGGTTGTTCAGTGGCCCTTCGGAACTCTCCTACCTGAAGGGTTTGATACATCCCCAGTAAGAAAGCTGCCCATGTGGAGACGAGAGATCCTTGGTTTGGTGCCTCAGAAAAGCCCCATGTGCTGGTCTACGAAAACAGTCCTCTGAGAACGGACACATGGAACAAAGCTAAGGTTCATATTAGGGCCTGGGGGTCTGTCCATTTCAACCTTCTGTCTCTGGGGACACTTTCTGAGAGTCTAAGTGAAGATAGTTGCTCCGCTGGTGTCAGAGAGCCCCTCTTAGTCCAGGGTGGCCTACACTATTGATGTCCTCAGGGGCCTTGGAGCTTTTCCCTAACCTGTAGGGCTGTGCTCAATGGATTGGGCACACTTTCCTTGGAGAGGGCAGGCACAAACTTTCGCTGTGGCTCCAGAGGCCCTAGCCTGGAGGTGTGTGGGTCCAGGCTGTGGGCACAGAAGTCTGAAAACACAAACTCAGCTTATGAGTGGTGCCTAGGGTATGGCAGGCCGGATGTACAGCCCGAGAGGGAACTCCTGGGCCTCTGAAACAAGGGCGAGTGGGAGGCGTTCCTTCAGTCTTTTGTCTCTGGATGCTGTGTCCGGGATAGCCGTGGATTTGAGGTGTGGCCTCAGGGACTGTGGACGAGTATCCCTCTTTGGGGATTTGTCCCATCTTCCAAGATTGGGGTCATTATGTGGGAAGGGTGGAGTCGTGTTGTCTGGCTCATGTGTCTCTCCAAGAAAGGGATTCCAGAGCAGAGCCCCAGGTACGGGCGGGGCGACTGGAAATCTCAAACCCTGGTGAAAATTGGGTGCATAGGGGCTTGGCAAGCCCCATATGCGGGCTCTTTGTCCAGGCCCTCACAGGCCTTTCTTTGACATGGGGCTCATGCTAGGGTCACAGTGTGAATTTGTTCCCAATCAGCACTCAAGTGCTGCTTGGGCACTACCTGAAGGGTTTGATACATCCCCAGTAAGAACACTCCCCATGTTGAGACGAGAGGAGTTCTGTTCAGTGCCTCAGGAAAGCCCCATATCCTGTTCTTCGCACCAAAGTTTCTGAGGAGTAACACCTGGAACCCAAAGCAAGAGTTGAGATTATGGCCTAAGGGCCTGTCCGGCTCAACCTTCTATCTCTGTTGACATCTGTGTGCATGCCTTCGTGGAGGTAGCTGCTCAGCTTGTGTCCGAATGCCCCTGTGTGTCCAGGGAGGCTCCCAGTAGTGGGATGTCCTCGGGGGCCTTGAGGTTTCTCATATTCTGGAGGTGTGTGTCCAAAAGAATGGACACAGTTTCCCAGGAGAGAGCAGGCACGGTCCTGTTGTATGGCTCCAGAGGACCCAGCCTAGAGGCTGTGTTTGCCAGGGCTGTGGGGACTGATGTCTGAAAAAGCAAACTTGGCTCAGGAAGGGGCCAAGGTAATGGCAGGCCTGATCTCCAGTCCGTGAGGGGAGATTCTCTGGATATCAAAGGAGGGCAAGTGGGAGGCAGTTGCTCAGGCTTTTGTCTCTGGGTGTTGCGTTCACAGTGTCCGGTCAGGGTAGGGGTTGCCTCAGGGGCCGAGGAAGAGCCTTCCTCTCGGGGGATTGTCCAAGCTCCCAAGTGTTTGGGTTCATTCTATGGGAAGTGAAGAGTACTGTTTTCTGCCAGAAAGGACCCCCCAGGAGAGGGACTCTAGAGCACAGCAGTGGGTTCCTTCAACTGGAATACACACCATCTAGTTAGTTTTGGGTGCCTATGGGCATGGCAGGGACTATATGCAGGATCTTCGTCACGAACCTGACAGGCCTTTCCTGACATGGGGCTCATGCTAGGGTCACAGTGTGAATTTGTGCCCAAGCAGCACTCATGATTTGGACTTGGCATCAGGGGCCATGAAGGGTTCCCCACGTGAAGGTTGACTCCATGTGAATAACAAGCATTACAGCCATGAGGAAGGCAGATTTCTGATTGTGATTCCGATACACAAACTCAGCTTCTTTTGGGGACGGCGGTATGGCAGGCCCAATATACAAACAATGAGAAGAACTCATGAAGATTTCAATATAGAGCGAGTCTGAGGCGCTTGCTCAGGCATTTGTCTCTGGAATTTTTATCAGCAAGGCCATAGAATGTCGGGGATGCTTCATGGGCCATGGACGAATCTACCTCTATGAGGATTTCGCCCGATTCCCAATTTTTTTTCGTCAAACTGTGGGATGGGAGGACTCCTTTCAGTTTTGTTACCTCAGGTGTCCCACGAAAAGAGGAATTCCAAAGCAAAGCCGTGGGGAAGACTGAAGGGACCACCAGAACTATGGTTCAAAATTGGGGACTAGGGGCATGGCAAGCCCAATATGCTATCTCTTCATCCAGCCACTGAGAGGCCTTACTTGAGGACTTTGGTCAGGCTGAGGGTCACAATGTGTGTTTGTGACCAATGTAGCCTCCGAGCATGGCGGGGCCTCATGGGCAACACTGGATTCAACTACACTGAAAGTTGGACAACATGCCAACCACAAGGTATCTTGCCATGGGGAAGGAGTTCTGATTTCTGCATCCCATTCAACCCTGGGCAGTGATTGGAGGTAAGGTCTAGAATCTAAACCCTGAAATCCGAGGTTGGGAAGAGATGAAGACCTAAGGCCATGGCGGCTCGATGTGCTCAGTGTGCGGCCAGCTGTCTGGGACGGGCCAGGGAGTCCAGGCTCAGGCTGTGTCAAAAAGGGCATTAGTGCCCTGCTCAGCCTATGTATTTGGGGTACAGCCAAGGTCGGTGCAGGTTGATCCTCATTTGGGGTTACTGGGCAGAGTGCTGCATTGTAGTTCTGGATTGCCAAACTGGAGGGCTTGTGGGCCAGTAGTCTGACGACAAAGGTTTGAGAACACAAGCTAGGCTTAGGTTTCTGGGTGAGGCCATGGCAGGCACAATCTATAGACCTGAATCGAGATCTTATGCATCTGAAGTCAGGGCGAGGATCAGACGATAGCTCAGGTTGTAGTTTCTGTCCCTGATGGCCCCTTCATGAATGGGGGGGGGGATCACGAGGCCATGGGGGTTTTCCCACGATGGGAGTTGTGAGAAGCTCCAAACTGCAGAGAGTCTTCTGCAGGACAATTGAGACCTGTTGTTTGGCTCCAGGCCAATGATTCTGAGCAGGGTTCTAAGGATGGATGGCTGGGTAGCCCACCTCGCATTCCAATTGTCTCTTAGCAACAAGACAGGTTAGATCTCCTGGATCTGTGGGGAGCAACCGAGGACGCTGCATTGAAATGGACACCCCTGGGCATGGGTCCTAATGTGCTTTTGTGTCTAAGGAGACCTTGGAATGAAGCGGTGGCACTTGGGACCTAAAGAGTTCTAATAAACAGAGGCTTTGACACAGCTCCAACCTGCAAGTATCCCATGTGTAGATGAGATGTTTTCTGTTGGGTGAGTCAAGAAACAGCTATATGCTGCTTTTGAATTCCAGGCCTCTGAGGTGAGATGCTTGGAAACGAAAGCAATGGATCTGATTAGTGCCTAGGGGCCGGTTCTTTCCTTTTTACCTCTGGGGACATCTCTCTATGGGTCTGAGTGCAGGTAGGTGCTCTGTAGTGCTCAGATTGCCCCTGTTTTTTCCTGGGAAGCCACCACTATTGAGGTGGATCAGGGACTTTGGAGGTTTATCCTATTAGAAGGGTTGTGGCCATTGGAATGGGCACAAACAATTCCCTTGGAGAGAGCAAGTTCAGTCCTCAGGTTCGGCTCCAGGGGCCTGAGCCTGTAGGAT
Organism: Mustela nivalis; assembly: GCF_964662115.1. Lineage (NCBI taxonomy): Eukaryota > Metazoa > Chordata > Mammalia > Carnivora > Mustelidae > Mustela > Mustela nivalis. The sequence goes on from NW_028135675.1 coordinate 14,877, forward strand.
GTGTAGGCCAGGGCTGTTTGGAAAGTTGTCTGAAAACAAACTCAGCTTAGGTTTGGGGACGTAGGTATCCCAGGCCCGATCTACAAACCATGAGAAGAATTGTTAAGGATATGAAGAAAGTGCGAGTCTGAGGCGCTTGCTCAGGCTTTTGTCTCTGGATTTTGTATCAGCGATGGCCGTGGAATGTCGGGGAGGCCTCATGGGCCATGGACGAATCTTCCTCTCTGAGGATTTGGCCCGATTCCCAATTGCTTTTCGTCAATCTGTGGGATGGGAGGACTCATTTCAGGTTTGTTACCTCAGGTGTCCAACCAAAAGAGGAATTCCAAAGCAAATCCGTGGGAAAGATTGAAGGGACAACCCGAACTATGGTTAAAAATTGGGGCCTAGGGGCATGGCAAGCCCAATATGCTATCTCTTCATCCAGCCACTGAGTGGCCTTACTTGAGGACTGGGCTCAGCCTGAGGGTCACAATGTGTGTTTGTGACCAATGTGGCCCGCGAGCATGGGCGGGGCCACATGGGCCACACTGGTTTCAACCACACTGAACGTTGGACAACATGCCAACCACAAGGTTTCTTGCCATGGGGAAGGAGTTCTGATTTCTTCATCACCTTCAACTTTGTGCAGTGATTGCAGATAAGGTCTCGGTTCTGAAACCTGAAAACCGAGGTTGGGAAGAGATGACGACCTAAGGCCACGGAGGCTCGATGTGCTCAGTGTGCGGCCAGCTGTCTGGGACGTGAGAGGTAGTCCAGGCTCAGGCTGTGTCAGAAAGGGCATTAGTGCCCTGGTCAGCCTATGTATTGGGTACAGCCAAGGTCGGTGCAGGTTAATCCTCATTTGGGGTTACTGGGTAGCCCCAGAGGACAATGTTTTTCTTCTGGAGGGCAGGCAGAGTGCTGCATTGTCGTTCGGAGTGCCAAACTGGTGGGCTTGTGGGCCAGTAGTCTGACGACAAAAGTCTGAGAACACAAGCTAGGCTTAATTTTCTGGGTGAGGCCATGGCAGGCACAATCTACAGACCTGAATCGAGATCTCGTGCATCTGAAGTCAGGGCGAGGATCAGACGATCGCTCAGGTTGGAGTTTCTGTCCCTGATGGCCACTTCATGAGTGGGCGGGGGCATCACGAGGCCATGGGGGTTTTCCCACGATGGGAGTTGTGAGAAGTTCCAAACAGCAGAGAGTCTTCTACAGGTCAATTGAGACCTGTTGCTTGGCTCCAGGCCAATGATTCTGAGCAGGGTTCTAAGGATGGATGGCTGCGTAGCCCACCTCGCATTCCAATTTTCTCCTAGCAACAAGACAGGTTAGATCTCCTGGATCTGTGGGGAGCAACCGAAGACGCTGAGTTGAAATGGACACCCCTAAGGATGGGTCCTAATGTGCTTTTGTGTCTATGGAGACCTTGGAATGAAGCGGTGGCACTGGTGCCCTAAATGGTTCTCCTAAACAGAGGCTTTGACACAGCTCCAACGTGAAAGTTTCCCATGTATAGATGAGATGTTTTCTGATGGGTGAGTCAAGAAACAGCTATATGCTACTTTTGAAATCCAGGCCTCTGAGCAGAGATGCCTGGAAACCAAAGCAATGGATCTGATTAGTGCCTAGGGGCCTGTTCTTTCCTTTTTACCTCTGGGGACATCTCTCTATGGGTCTGAGTGCAGGTAGGTGCTCATTTGGGCTCAGATTGCCCCTGTTTTTCCTGGGAAGCCACCACTATTGAGATGGATCAGGGACTTTGGAGGTTTATCCTATTAGAAGGGTTGTGGCCATTGGAATGGGCACACACAATTCCCTTGGAGAGGGCAAGTACAGTCCTCAGGTTTGGCTCCAGGGGCCTGAGCCTGTAGGTTGTGTAGGCCAGGGCTGTTTGGACAGTTGTCTGAAAACACAAACTCGGCTTATGTTTCGTGTCATAGGTATGGCAGGACTGATCTACAGACCATGAGGAGAACTCGTCGGGATTTGAAAGAAGGGCGAGTGTGAGGCTCCTGCTCAAGTTTTTGTCTCTGGATATCGTGTCACTCATGGTCGTGGAATTTCTGGGTGACTTCATGGGAAATGGACGAGTCTTACTATCTGGTGGTTTGGCCCCGTCCAAAGAGTTTGGGGTCATTCTGTGGGCTGGAAGAAGTCCGTTTTTTTTTTTGTTGTTGTTGTTGTTGTTTTCTTTTTTAACCTCAGGTGTCCCACTAAATGAGGGATTCCAGAGTAGAGCCCTAGGGAGGGGCGACTGGACAATCAGAAATCTGGATAAAAATTGGGGCCTAGGGACATGTCAAGCCCATTATGACATCTAATGATCCAGCCACTGAGAGGACTTACTAGAGGACAGGACTCATGCTGAGGGTCACAATGCGTGTGTATGCACTCGTCGCACTCAAGAATGGGCATGGCCACAAGGTGAATGCTGGTTTCTCCTACACTGAACGTTGGACAACGTGCCAACCACAAGGGTTCTTGCCATGTGTAAGGAGGAGTACTGATTTCTGCATCACATTCACCCCTGGGCAGAGATTGGAGATAAGGTCTCAGTTCTGAAGCCTGAAAACTGAGGTATGGAAGAGATGATGACCTAAGGCCATGGCGGGTTTTATGTGCTCAGTGTGCTGTCAGCTTTCTGGGTGTTGGTCAGGTGGTCCAGGCTCAGGTTGTGTTCGACAGTGCATTAGTGCCCAGGTTAGACTATATAATTTGGGTAAGGTCGAGTGCTGTGTAGGTTTATCCTCATTTAAGGTGCCTGGGTAGCTCATGAGGCAATATTTTTTTTTTTTCTAGAGGGCCGGCAGAGTGCTGCATTGTGGGCCCGGAATTGCCAAATTTTAGGACTTCGGGGCCAGGAGTGTGAGGACGGAAGTGTGAAAAGACAAGCTAGACTTGGATTTCAGGGAAAAGGCACAGCAGGTACCCCCTGCAGATCTGAACCAATATATCATGCTTCTGAAGTCAGGGCGAGGATCAGACGTTGGCTCAGGTTGGAGTTCCTGTGCATGACGGCCGCTTCATGAAGGGAGCGGAATCTCGAGGCCATTGAGGTTTTCCCACGTTGGGAGTTGTGGGATGCCCCCTTCAAGGATTCCTTCTGCGGGACAATTGAGACCTGTTGGACAGCTCCAGGACATCCCATATGGAAATACTCTAGAGCACCACTCGCGGATGGATGCCTGGAAAGCCCGCCTCGTATTCCAATTGTCTCCTCGCAACAAGACAGTTTAGATCTGATGGCTCTGCCGGAGCAACTGGGGTGGCTGAGTTGAAATGGACTTTCCTGAGGATGGGTCCTAATGTGTTTTTGTGTCCATGAGGGCCTTGGAATGGGGCAGTGGCACCGGCACCCAGAAGTACACTCCTAAGCTTTGGACATGGCTCCCATGCACAGGTTTCCTTGCGGAGACGAGATGAGTTCTGATGGGTGCCTCAGGAAAACCCCTATGCTCGTATTGGAATCAGGCTTTTGAGGATACATGCCTGTAACCCAAAGCAATGGATCCTATTATGGCCTAGGGTCCTGTCTGGGCCAATCTTCTTCTCTGGGGACATCCATCTATGGTATGAATGGAGGTCGATTATCAGCTGGTGTCAGACAGCCCTTTTTTGTTCCGGGCGACCTACACTATTGGGATGGCCTCAGGGACTTTGGAGGTTTCTCCTAATTTGTACGATTTTGGACCATAGAATGGGCAGAATTCCCATGGATTGGTAGGCACAGTCCTAATGTGTGGCTCCAGGGGCCCAGCCTGGAGGGCGTGTGGCCCAAGACTTTGAGGACAGAAGTCTGAAAACACACACTCAGCTTAGGTTTTGGGACATAGGTATGGCAGGTCCGATCTACAAACCATGAGAAGAACTCTTCAGGATATGAAGAAAGTGCGAGTCTGAGGCGCTTGCTCAGGCTTTTGTCTCTGGATTTTGTATCAGCGATGGCCGTGGAATGTCGGGGAGGCCTCATGGGCCATGGACGAATCTTCCTCTCTGAGGATTTGGCCCGATTCCCAATTGCTTTTCGTCAATCTGTGGGATGGGAGGTCTCCTTTCAGTTTAGTTACTTCAGGTGTCCCACCAAAAGAGGAATTCCAAAGCCAAGCCGTGGGGAAGACTGAAGGGACAACCCGAACTATGGTTAAAAATTGGGGCCTAGGGGCATGGCAAGCCCAATATTCTATCTCTTCATCCAGCCACTGAGTGGCCTTACTTGAGGACTGGGCTCAGCCTGAGCGTCACAATGTTTGTTTGTGACCAATGTGGCCCGCGAGCATGGGCGGGGCCTCATGGGCCACACTGGTTTCAACTACACTGAACGTTGGACAACATGCCAACCACAAGGTTTCTTGCCATGGGGAAGGAGTTCTGTTTTCTACATCACCTTCAACCCTGGGCAGTGATTGGAGATAAGGTCTAGGTTCTGAAACCTGAAAACCGAGGTTGGGAAGAGATGACGACCTAAGGCCATGGCGGCTGGATGTGCTCAGTGTGCGGCCAGCTGTCTGGGAGGTTTAGGGGGTCCAGGCTCAGGCTTTGTCAAAAAGGGCATTAGTGCCCTGGTCAGCCTATGTATTTGGGGTACAGCCAAGGTCGGTGCAGGTTGATCCTCATTTGGGGTTACTGGGTAGCCCCAGAGGACAATGTTTTTATTCTGGACGGCCGGCAGAGTGCTGCATTGTAGTTCTGGATTTCCAAACTGGAGGGCTTGTGGGCCAGTAGTCTGACGACAAAAGTCTGAGAACACAAGCTAGGCTTTGGTTTCTGGGTGAGGCCATGGCAGGCACAATCTACAGACCTGAATCGAGATCTCGTGCATCTGAAGTCAGGGCGAGGATCAGACGATCGCTCAGGTTGGAGTTTCTGTCCCTGATGTCCCCTTCATGAATGGGGGGGGGGCATCACGAGGCCATGGGTGTTTTCCCACGATGGGAGTTGTGAAAAGCTCCAAACTGCAGAGAGTCTTCGGCAGGACAATTGAGACCTGTGGTTTGGCTCCAGGCCAATGATTCTGAGCAGGGTTCTAAGGATGGATGGCTGGGTATCCCACCTCGCATTCCCATTGTCTCCCAGCAACAAGACAGGTTAGATCTCCTGGATCTGTGGGGAGCAACCGAGGACGCTGAGTTGAAATGGACACCCCTGGGGATGGGTCCTAACGTGCTTTTGTGTCTATGGAGACCTTGGAATGAAGCGGTGGCACTGGAGCCCTAAAGGGTTCTCCTAAACAGAGGCTTTGACACAGCTCCAATGTGCAAGTTTCCCATGTGTAGATGAGATGTTTTCTGATGGGTGAGTCAAGAAACAGCTAGATGATGCTTTTGAAATCCAGGAATGTGAGGAGAGATGCCTGGAAACCAAAGCAATGGATCTGATTAGTGCCTAGGGGCCTGTTCTTTCCTTTTTACATCTGGGCACATCTGTCTATGGGTCTGAGTGCAGGTAGGTGCTCAGTTGGGCTCAGATTGCCCCTGTCTTTCCTGGGAAGCCACCACTATTGAGATGGATCAGGGACTTTGGAGGTTTATCCTATTAGAAGGGTTGTGGCCATTGGAATGGGCACACACAATTCCCTTGGAGAGGGCAAGTACAGTCCTCAGGTTTGGCTCCAGGGGCCTGAGCCTGTAGGTTGTGTAGGCCAGGGCTGTTTGGACAGTTGTCTGAAAATACAAACTCGGCTTATGTTTCGGGTCATCGGTATGGCAGGACTGATCTACAGACCATGAGGAGAACTCTTCGGGATTTGAAAGAAGGGCGAGTGTGAGGCTCCTGCTCAAGTTTTTGTCTCTGGATATCGTGTCACTCAAGGTCGTGCAATTTCTGGGTGACTTCATGGGAAATGGCAAGTCTTACTCTCTGGTGGTTTGGCCCCGTCCAAAGAGTTTGGGGTCATTTTGTGGGCTGGAAGAAGTCCGTTTTTTTTTTTTGTTGTTGTTGTTGTTTTTGTTGTTTTCTTTTTTAACCTCAGGTGTCCCACTAAATGATGGATTTCAGAGTAGAGCCCTGGTGAGGGGCGACTGGACAATCAGAAATCTGGTTAAAAATTGGGGCCTAGGGACATGTCAAGCCCATTATGACATCTAATGGTCCAGCCACTGAGAGGACTTACTAAAGGACAGGACTCATGCTGAGGGTCACAATGCGTGTGTATGCCCTGTCGCACTCAAGAATGGGCGGGGCCTCAGGGTGAATGCTGGTTTCTCCTACACTGAACGTTGGACAACATGCCAACCACAAGGGTTCTTGCCATGGGTAAGGAGGAGTTCTGACTTCTGCATCACACTCACCCCTGGGCAGTGATTGGAGATAAGGTCTAGGTTCTGAAACCTGAAAACCGACGTTGGGAAGAGATGACGACCTAAGGCCATGGCGGCTGGATGTGCTCAGTGTGCGGCAAGCTGTCTGGGAGGTTTAGGGGGTCCAGGCTCAGGCTGTGTCAAAAAGGGCATTAGTACCCTGGTCAGCCTATGTATTTGGGGTACAGCCAAGGTCGGTGCAGGTTGATCCTCATTTGGGGTTACTGGGTAGCCCCAGAGGACAATGTTTTTATTCTGGACGGCCGGCAGAGTGCTGCATAGTAGTTCTGGATTTCCAAACTGGAGGGCTTGTGGGCCAGTAGTCTGACGACAAAAGTCTGAGAACACAAGCTAGGCTTAGGTTTCTGGGTGAGGCCATGGCAGTTACAATCTACAGACCTAAATCGAGATCTCGTGCATCTGAAGTCAGGGCGAGGATCAGACGATCGCTCAGGTTGGAGTTTCTGTCCCTGATGTCCCCTTCATGAATGGGGGGGGGCATCACGAGGCCATGGGTGTTTTCCCACGATGGGAGTTGTGAAAAGCTCCAAACTGCAGAGAGTCTTCTGCAGGACAATTGAGACCTGTTGTTTGTCTCCAGGCCAATGATTCTGAGCAGGGTTCTAAGGATGGATGGCTGGGTATCCCACCTCGCATTCCAATTGTCTCACAGCAACAAGACAGGTTAGATCTCCTGGATCTGTGGGGAGCAACCGAGGACGCTGAGTTGAAATGGACACCCCTGGGGATGGGTCCTAACGTGCTTTTGTGTCTATGGAGACCTTGGAATGAAGCGGTGGCACTGGGGCCCTAAAGGGTTCTCCTAAACAGAGGCTTTGACACAGCTCCAATGTGCAAGTTTCCCATGTGTAGATGAGATGTTTTCTGATGGGTGAGTCAAGAAACAGCTAGATGATGCTTTTGAAATCCAGGAATGTGAGGAGAGATGCCTGGAAACCAAAGCAACGGATCTGATTAGTGCCTAGGGGCCTGTTCTTTCCTTTTTACCTCTGGGCACATCTGTCTATGGGTCTGAGTGCAGGTAGGTGCTCAGTTGGGCTCAGATTGCCCCTGTCTTTCCTGGGAAGCCACCACTATTGAGATGGATCAGGGACTTTGGAGGTTTATCCTATTAGAAGGGTTGTGGCCATTGGAATGGGCACACACAATTCCCTTGGAGAGGGCAAGTACAGTCCTCAGTTTTGGCTCCAGGGGCCTGAGCCTGTAGGTTGTGTAGGCCAGGGCTGTTTGGACAGTTGTCTGAAAATACAAACTCGGCTTATGTTTCGGTCATCGGTATGGCAAGACTGATCTACAGACCATGAGGAGAACTCTTCGGGATTTGAAAGAAGGGCGAGTGTGAGGCTCCTGCTCAAGTTTTTGTCTCTGGATATCGTGTCACTCATGGTCGTGCAATTTCTGGGAGACTTCATGGGAAATGGCAAGTCTTACTCTCTGGTGGTTTGGCCCCGTCCAAAGAGTTTGGGGTCATTTTGTGGGCTGGAAGAAGTCCGTTTTTTTTTTTTTGTTGTTGTTGTTGTTTTTGTTGTTTTCTTTTTTAACCTCAGGTGTCCCACTAAATGATGGATTTCAGAGTAGAGCCCTGGTGAGGGGAGACTAGACAATCAGAAATCTGGTTAAAAATTGGGGCCTAGGGACATGTCAAGCCCATTATGACATCTAATGGTCCAGCCACTGAGAGGACTTACTAAAGGACAGGACTCATGCTGAGGGTCACAATGCGTTTGTATGCCCTGTCGCACTCAAGAATGGGCGGGGCCTCAGGGTGAATGCTGGTTTCTCCTACACTGAACGTTGGACAACATGCCAACCACAAGGGTTCTTGCCATGGGTAAGGAGGAGTTCTGACTTCTGCATCACACTCACCCCTGGGCAGTGATTGGAGATAAGGTATCAGTTCTGAAGCCTGAAAACTGAGGTAGGAAAGAGATGATGACCTAAGGCCATGGCGGGTTTTATGTGACCGCTCACCCAGTGTGCGGTCAGCTTTCTGGGTGTTGGTCAGGAGTTCCGGGCTGAGGTTGTGTTCGACAGTGCATTAGTGCCCTGGTTAGACTATATAATTTGGGTAAAGTCGAGTTCTGTGTAGGTTTACCCTCATTTAAGGTGCCTGGGCAGCTCATGAGGCAATAATATTTTTTCTAGAGGGCAGGCACAGTGCTGCATTGTGGGTCCGGAATTGGCAAACTTGAGGGCTTCGGGGCCAGGAGTGTGAGGACGGAAGTGAGAAGACAAGCTAGACTAGGGTTTCAGGGCGAGGGCACGGCAGGTACCCCCTGCAGATCTGAACCAATATCTCATGCATCTGAAGTAGGGCGAGGATCAGACGTTGGCTCAGGTTGGAGTTTCTGAGCATGACGGCCGCTTCATGAAGGGAGCGGAATCTCGAGGACATTGAGGTTTTCCCACTTTGGGAGTTGTGGGATGCCCCCTTCAAGGATTCCTTCTGCGGGACAATTAAGACCTGTTGAACAGCACCAGGACATCCCATATGGAATGACTCCAGAGCACCGTTCGTGGATGAATGCCTTGGAAGCCCGCCTCGCATTCCAATTGTCTCCTAGCAACAAGACAGTTTAGATTTGATGGCTCTGCCGGAGCAACCGGGGTGGCTGAGTTGAAATGGACTTTCCTGAGGATGGGTCCTAATGTGTTTTTGTGTCCATGAGGGCCTTGGAATGGGGCGTTGGCACCGGGACCCTGAAGTACTCTCCTAAGCTTTGGACATGGCTCCCATGCACAGGTTTCCTTGTGGAGACGAGATGAGTTCTGATGGGTGCCTCAGGAAAACCCCTATGCTCGTATTGGAAACAGGCTTTTGAGGACACATGCCTGTAACACAAAGCAATGGGTCCTATTATGGCCTAGGGTCCTGTCTGGTTCAATCTTCTTCTCTGGGGACATCCATCTATGGTATGAGTGGAGGTCGATTATCAGCTGGTGTCAGACAGCCCTTGTTTGTTCCGGGAGACCTACACTATTGGGATGGCCTCAGGGACTTTGGAGGTTTCTCCTAATTTTTACGATTTTGGACCATGGAATGGGCAGAATTCCCATGGATTGGTAGGCACAGTCCTAATGTGAGGCTCCAGGGGCCCAGCCTGGAGGGTGTGTGGCCCAAGACTTTGAGGACAGAAGTCTGAAAACACAAACTCAGATTAGGTTTGGGGACATAGGTATGGCAGGCCCGATCTACAAACCATGAGAAGAACTCTTCAGGATATGAAGAAAGTGCGAGTCTGAGGCGCTTGCTCAGGCTTTTGACTCTGGATTTTGTATCAGCGATGGCCGTGGAATGTCGGGGAGGCCTCATGGGCCATGGACGAATCTTCCTCTCTGAGGATTTGGCCCGATTCCCAATTGCTTTTCGTCAATCTGTGGGATGGGAGGACTCATTTCAGTTTTGTTACTTCAGGTGTCCCACCAAAAGAGGAATTCCAAAGCCAAGCCGTGGGGAAGACTGAAGGGACAACCCAAACTATGGTTAAAAATTGGGGCCTAGGGGGATGGCAAGCCCAATATGCTATCTCTTCATCCAGCCACTGAGTGGCCTTACTTAAGGACTGGGCTCAGCCTGAGCGTCACAATGTGTGTTTGTGACCAATGTGGCCCATGAGCATGGGCGGGGCCTCATGGGCCACACTGGTTTCAACTACACTGAACGTTGGACAACATGCCAACCACAAGGTTTCTTGCCATGGGGAAGGAGTTCTGATTTCTGCATCACTTTCAACCCTGGGCAGTGATTGGAGATAAGGTCTAGGTTCTGAAACCTGAAAACCGAGGTTGGGAAGAGATGAAGACCTAAGGCCATGGCGGCTCGATGTGCTCAGTGTGCGGCCAGCTGTCTGGGAGGGTCCAAGGGCTCCAGGCTCAGGCTGTGTCAGAAAGGGCATTAGTGCCCTGGTCAGCCTATGTATTTGGGGTAAAGCCAAGGTCGGTGCAGGTTGATCCTCATTGGGTTGCCCCAGAGGACAATGGTTTTCTTCTGGAGGGCCGGCAGAGTGCTGCATTGTAGTTCTGGATTGCCAAACTGGAGGGCTTGTGGGCCAGTAGTCTGACGACAAAAGTCTGAGAACACAAGCTAGGCTTAGGTTTCTGGGTGAGGCCATGGCAGGCACAATCTACAGACCTGAATCGAGATCTCGTCATCTGAAGTCAGGGCGAGGATCAGACGATCGCTCAGGTTGGAGTTTCTGTCCCTGATGGCCCCTTCATGAATGGGGGGGGGCATCACGAGGCCATGGGTGTTTTCCCACGATGGGAGTTGTGAAAAGCTCCAAACTGCAGAGAGTCTTCTGCAGGACAATTGAGACCTGTTGTTTGGCTCCAGGCCAATGATTCTGAGCAGGGTTCTAAGGATGGATGGCTGGGTATCCCACCTCGCATTCCAATTGTCTCCCAGCAACAAGACAGGTTAGATCTCCTGGATCTGTGGGGAGCAACCGAGGACGCTGATTTGAAATGGACACCCCTGGGGATGGGTCCTAACTTGCTTTTGTGTCTATGGAGACCTTGGAATGAAGCGGTGGCACTGGGGCCCTAAAGGGTTCTCCTAAACAGAGGCTTTGACACAGCTCCAATGTGCCAGTTTCCCATGTGTAGATGAGATGTTTTCTGATGGGTGAGTCAAGAAACAGCTAGATGATGCTTTTGAAATCCAGGAATGTGAGGAGAGATGCCTGGAAACCAAAGCAATGGATCTGATTAGTGCCTAGGGGCCTGTTCTTTCCTTTTTACCTCTGGGCACATCTGTCTATGGGTCTGAGTGCAGGTAGGTGCTCAGTTGGGCTCAGATTGCCCCTGTCTTTCCTGGGAAGCCACCACTATTGAGATGGATCAGGGACTTTGGAGGTTTATCCTATTAGAAGGGTTGTGGCCATTGGAATGGGCACACACAATTCCCTTGGAGAGGGCAAGTACAGTCCTCAGGTTTGGCTCCAGGGGCCTGAGCCTGTAGGTTGTGTAGGCCAGGGCTGTTTGGACAGTTGTCTGAAAACACAAACTCGGCTTATGTTTCGTGTCATAGGTATGGCAGGACTGATCTACAGACCATGAGGAGAACTCTTCGGGATTTGAAAGAAGGGCGAGTGTGAGGCTCCTGCTCAAGTTTTTGTCTCTGGATATCGTGTCACTCATGGTCGTGGAATTTCTGGGTGACTTCATGGGAAATGGACGAGTCTTACTCTCTGGTGGTTTGGCCCCGTCCAAAGAGTTTGGGGTCATTCTGTGGGCTGGAAGAAGTACGTTTTATTTTGTTGTTGTTGTTGTTGCTTTTTTCTTTTTTAACCTCAGGTGTCCCACCAAATGATGGATTCCAGTGTAGAGCCCTGGGGAGGGGCGCCTGGACAATCAGAAATCTGGTTAAAAAAATGGGGCCTAGGGACTTGTCAAGCCAATTATGACATCTAATGGTCCAGCCACTGAGAGGACTTACTAGAGGACAGGACTCATGCTGAGGGTCACAATGCGTGTGTATGCACTCGTCGCACTCAAGAATGGGCGGGGCCGCAGGGTGAATTTTGGTTTCTCTTACACTGAACGTTGGACAACGTGCCAACCACAAGGGTTCTTGCCATGGGTAAGGAGGAGTTCTGACTTCTGCATCACACTCACCCCAGGGCAGTGATTGGAGATAAAGTCTCGGTTTTGAAGTCTGAAAACTGAGGTAGGAAAGAGATGATGACCTAAGGCCATGGCTGGTTTTATGTGCTCAGTGTGCGGTCAGCTTTCTGGGTGTTGCTCAGGAGGTCCGGGCTCAGGTTGTGTTCGACAGTGCATTAGTGCCCAGGTTAGACTATATAATTTGGGAAAAGTCGAGTGCTGTGTAGGTTTACCCTCATTTAAGTTGCCTGGGCAGCTCATGAGGCAATAATTTTTTTTTCTAGAGGGCAGGCAGAGTGCTGCATTGTGGGTCCGGAATTGCCAAACTTGAGGGCTTCGGGGCCAGGAGTGTGAGGACGGAAGTCTGAGAAGACAAGCTAGACTTGGGTTTCAGGGCGAGGGCACGGCAGGTACCCCCGGCAGATCTGAAATAATATCTCATGCATCTGAAGTCAGGGCGAGGATCAGACGTTGGCTCAGGTTGGAGTTTCTGAGCATGACGGCCACTTCATAAAGGGAGCGGAATCTCGAGGCCATTGAGGTTTTCCCACGTTGGGAGTTTTGGGATGCCCCCTTCAAGGATTCCTTCTGTGGGACAATTGAGACCTGTTGGACAGCTCCAGGTCATCCCATATGGAATGACTCCAGAGCACCGTTCGCAAATGGATGCCTGGGAAGCCCGCCTCGTATTCCAATTGTCTCCTAGCAACAAGACAGTTTAGATCTGATGGCTCTGCCGGAGCAACCGGGGTGGTTGAGTTGAAATGGACTTTCCTGAGGATGGGTCCTAATGTGTTTTTGTGTCCTTGAGGGCCTTGGAGTGAGGCGGTGGCACCGGGACCCTGAAGTACTCTCCTAATTTGGACATGGCTCCCATGCACAGGTTTCCTTGTGGAGACGAGATGAGTTCTGATGGGTGCCTCAGGAAAACCCCTATGCTCGTATTGGAATCAGGCTTTTGAGGACACATGCCTGTAAACCAAAGCAATGGATCCTATTATGGCCTAGGGTCCTGTCTGATTCAATCTTCTTCTCTGTGGACATCCATCTATGGTATGAGAGAAGGTTGATTATCAGCTGGTGTCAGACAGCCCTTGTTTGTTCCGGGAGACCTACACTATTGGGATGGCCTCAGGGACTTTGGAGGTTTCTCCTAATTTGTACGATTTTGGACCATGGAATGGGCAGAATTCCCATGGATTGGTAGGCACAGTCCTAATGTGTGGCTCCAGGGGCCCAGCCTGGAGGGTGTGTGGCCCAAGACTTTGAGGACAGAAGTCTGAAAACACAAACTCAGATTAGGTTTGGGGACGTAGGTATGGCAGGCCCGATCTACAAACCATGAGAAGAACTCTTCAGGATATGAAGAAAGTGCGAGTCTGAGGCGCTTGCTCAGGCTTTTGACTCTGGATTTTGTATCAGCGATGGCCGTGTAATGTCGGGGAGGCCTCATGGGCCATGGACGAATCTTCCTCTCTGAGGATTTGGCCCGATTCCCAATTGCTTTTCGTCAATCTGTGGGATGGGAGGACTCATTTCAGTTTTGTTACTTCAGGTGTCCCACCAAAAGAGGAATTCCAAAGCCAAGCCGTGGGGAAGACTGAAGGGACAATCCAAACTATGGTTAAAAATTGGGGCCTAGGGGCATGGCAAGCCCAATATGCTATCTCTTCATCATCCAGCCACTGAGTGGCCTTACTTGAGGACTGGGCTCAGCCTGAGCGTCACAATGTGTGTTTGTGACCAATGTGGCCCATGAGCATGGGCGGGGCCTCATGGGCCACACTGGTTTCAACTACACTGAACGTTGGACAACATGCCAACCACAAGGTTTCTTGCCATGGGGAAGGAGTTCTGATTTCTGCATCACCTTCAACACTGGGCTGTGATTTTAGATAAGGTCTAGGTTCTGAAACCTGAAAACCGAGGTTGGGAAGAGATGAAGACCTAAGGCCATGGCGGCTCGATGTGCTCAGTGTGCGGCCAGCTGTCTGGAAGGGGCCAGGGGGTCCAGGCTCAGGCTGTGTCAGAAAGGGCATTAGTGCCCTGGTCAGCCTATGTATTTGGGGTAAAGCCAGGTCGGTGCAGGTTGATCCTCATTTGGGGTTACTGGGTTGCCCCAGAGGGCAATGTTTATCTTCTGGAGGGCCGGCAGAGTGCTGCACTGTAGTTCTGGATTGCCAAACTGGAGGGCTTGTGGGCCAGGAGTCTGACGACAAAAGTCTGAGAACACAAGCTAGGCTTAGGTTTCTGGGTGAGGCCATGGCAGGCACAATCTACAGACCTGAATCGAGATCTCGTGCATCTGAAGTCAGGGCGAGGATCAGACGATCGCTCAGATTGGAGTTTCTGTCCCTGATGGCCCCTTCATGAATGGGGGGGGGGGCATCACGAGGCCATGGGTGTTTTCCCACGATGGGAGTTGTGAAAAGCTCCAAACTGCAGAGAGTCTTCTGCAGGACAATTGAGACCTGTTGTTTGGCTCCAGGCCAATGATTCTGAGCAGGGTTCTAAGGATGGATGGCTGGGTATCCCACCTCGCATTCCAATTGTCTCCCAGCAACAAGACAGGTTAGATCTCCTGGATATGTGGGGAGCAACCGAGGACACTGAGTTGAAATGGACACCCCTGGGGATGGGTCCTAACGTGCTTTTGTGTCTATGGAGACCTTGGAATGAAGCGGTGTCACTGGGGCCCTAAAGGGTTCTCCAAAACAGAGGCTTTGACACAGCTCCAACGTGCAAGTTTCCCATGTGTAGATGAGATGTTTTCTGATGGGTGAGTCAAGAAACAGCTAGATGATGCTTTTGAAATCCAGGAATGTGAGGAGAGATGCCTGGAAACCAAAGCAATGGATCTGATTAGTGCCTAGGGGCCTGTTCTTTCCTTTTTACCTCTGGGCACATCTGTCTATGGGTCTGAGTGCAGGTAGGTGCTCAGTTGGGCTCAGATTGCCCCTGTCTTTCCTGGGAAGCCACCACTATTGAGATGGATCAGGGACTTTGGAGGTTTATCCTATTAGAAGGGTTGTGGCCATTGGAATGGGCACACACAATTCCCTTGGAGAGGGCAAGTACAGTCCTCAGGTTTGGCTCCAGGGGCCTGAGCCTGTAGGTTGTGTAGGCCAGGGCTGTTTGGACAGTTGTCTGAAAACACAAACTCGGCTTATGTTTCGTGTCATAGGTATGGCAGGACTGATCTACAGACCATGAGGAGAACTCTTCGGGATTTGAAAGAAGGGCGAGTGTGAGGCTCCTGCTCAAGTTTTTGTCTCTGGATATCGTGTCACTCATGGTCGTGGAATTTCTGGGTGACTTCATGGGAAATGGACGAGTCTTACTCTCTGGTGGTTTGGCCCCGTCCAAAGAGTTTGGGGTCATTCTGTGGGCTGGAAGAAGTACGTTTTATTTTGTTGTTGTTGTTGTTGCTTTTTTCTTTTTTAACCTCAGGTGTCCCACCAAATGATGGATTCCAGAGTAGAGCCCTGGGGAGGGGCGACTGGACAATCAGAAATCTGGTTAAAAATTGGGGCCTAGGGACATGTCAAGCCCATTATGACATCTAATGGTCCAGCCACTGAGAGGACTTACTAGAGGACAGGACTCATGCTGAGGGTCACAATGCGTGTGTATGCCCTCGTCGCACTCAAGAATGGGCGGGGCCTCAGGGTGAATGCTGGTTTCTCTTACACTGAACGTTAGACAACGTGCCAACCACAAGGGTTCTTGCCATGGGTAAGGAGGAGTTCTGACTTCTGCATCACACTCACCCCTGGGCAGTGATTGGAGATAAGGTCTCGGTTCTGAAGCCTGAAAACTGAGGTAGGAAAGAGATGATGACCTAAGGCCATGGCGGGTTTTATGTGCTCAGTGTGCGGTCAGCTTTCTGGGTGTTGCTCAGGAGGTCCGGGCTGAGGTTGTGTTCGACAGTGCATTAGTGCCCAGGTTAGACTATATAATTTGGGTAAAGTCGAGTGCTGTGTAGGTTTACCCTCATTTAAGGTGCCTGGGCAGCTCATGAGGCAATAATTTTTTTTTCTAGAGGGCAGGCAGAGTGCTGCATTGTGGGTCCGGAATTGCCAAACTTGAGGGCTTCGGGGCCAGGAGTGTGAGGACGGAAGTCTGAGAAGACAAGCTAGACTTGGGTTTCAGGGCAAGGGCACGGCAGGTACCCCCTGCAGATCTGAACCAATATCTCATGCATCTGAAGTCAGGGCGAGGATCAGACGTTGGCTCAGGTTGGAGTTTCTGAGCATGACGGCCACTTCATGAAGGGAGCGGAATCTCGAGGCCATTGAGGTTTTCCCACGTTGGGAGTTTTGGGATGCCCCCTTCAAGGATTCCTTCTGTGGGACAATTGAGACCTGTTGGACAGCTCCAGGTCATCCCATATGGAATGACTCCATAGCACCGTTCGCGAATGGATGCCTGGGAAGCCCGCCTCGTATTCCAATTGTCTCCTAGCAACAAGACAGTTTAGATCTGATGGCTCTGCCGGAGCAACCGGGGTGGATGAGTTGAAATGGACTTTTCTGAGGATGGGTCCTAATGTGTTTTTGTGTCCATGAGGGCCTTGGAGTGGGGCGGTGGCACCGGGACCCTGAAGTACTCTCCTAATCTTTGGACATGGCTCCCATGCACAGGTTTCCTTGTGGAGACGAGATGAGTTCTGATGGGTGCCTCAGGAAAACCCCTATGCTCGTATTGGAATCAGGCTTTTGAGGACACATGCCTGTAAACCAAAGCAATGGATCCTATTATGGCCTAGGGTCCTGTCTGGTTCAATCTTCTTCTCTGGGGACATCCATCTATGGTATGAGTGGAGGTCGATTATCAGCTGGTGTCAGACAGCCCTTGTTTGTTCCGGGAGACCTACACTATTGGGATGGCCTCAGGGACTTTGGAGGTTTCTCCTAATTTGTACGATTTTGGACCATGGAATGGGCAGAATTCCCATGGATTGGTAGGCACAGTCCTAATGTGTGGGTCCAGGGGCCCAGCCTGGAGGGTGTGGGGCCCAAGACTTTGAGGACAGAAGTCTGAAAACACAAGCTCAGCTTAGGTTTGGGGACGTAGGTATGGCAGCCCGATCTACAAACCATGAGAAGAACTCTTCAGGATATGAAGAAAGTGCGAGTCTGAGGTGCTTGCTCAGGCTTTTGTCTCTGGATTTTGTATCAGCGATGGCCGTGGAATGTCGGGGAGGCCTCATGGGCCATGGACGAATCTTCCTCTCTGAGGATTTGGCCCGATTCCCAATTGCTTTTCGTCAATCTGTGGGATGGGAGGTCTCCTTTCAGTTTAGTTACTTCAGGTGTCCCACCAAAAGAGGAATTCCAACGCCAAGCCGTGGGGAAGACTGAAGGGACAACCCAAACTATGTTTAAAAATTGGGGCCTAGGGGCATGGCAAGCCCAATATGCTATCTCTTCATCCAGCCACTGAGTGGCCTTACTTAAGGACTGGGCTCTGCCTGAGCGTCACAATGTGTGTTTGTGACCAATGTGGCCCTTGAGCTTGGGCGGGGCCTCATGGGCCACACTGGTTTCAACTACACTGAACGTTGGACAACATGCCAACCACAAGGTTTCTTGCCATGGGGAAGGAGTTCTGATTTCTGCATCACCTTCAACCCTGGGCAGTGATTGGAGATAAGGTCTAGGTTCTGAAACCTGAAAACCGAGGTTGGGAAGAGATGAAGACCTAAGGCCATGGCGGCTCGATGTGCTCAGTGTGTGGCCAGCTGTCTGGGAGGGTCCAAGGGCTCCAGGCTCAGGCTGTGTCAGAAAGGGCATTAGTGCCCTGGTCAGCCTATGTATTTGGTGTAAAGCCAAGGTCGGTGCAGGTTGATCCTCATTTGGGGTTACTGGGTTGCCCCAGAGGACAATGTTTTTCTTCTGGAGGGCCGGCAGAGTGCTGTATTGTAGTTCTGGATTGCCAAAATGGAGGGCTTGTGGGCCAGTAGTCTGACGACAAAAGTCTGAGAACACAAGCTAGGCTTAGGTTTCTGGGTGAGGCCATGGCAGGCACAATCTACAGACCTGAATCGAGATCTCGTGCATCTGAAGTCAGGGCGAGGATCAGACGATCGCTCAGGTTGGAGTTTCTGTCCCTGATGGCACCTTCATGAATGGGGGGGGGGCATCACGAGGCCATGGGTGTTTTCCCACGATGGGAGTTGTGAAAAGCTCCAAACTGCAGAGAGTCTTCTGCAGGACAATTGAGACCTGTTGTTTGGCTCCAGGCCAATGATTCTGAGCAGGGTTCTAAGGATGGATGGCTGGGTATCCCACCTCGCATTCCAATTGTCTCCCAGCAACAAGACAGGTTAGATCTCCTGGATCTGTGGGGAGCAACCGAGGACGCTGAGTTGAAATGGACACCCCTGGGGATGGGTCCGAATGTGCTTTTGTGTCTATGGAGACCTTGGAATGAAGCGGTGGCTCTGGGGCCCTAAAGGGTTCTCCTAAACAGAGGCTTTGACACAGCTCCAATGTGCCAGTTTCCCATGTGTAGATGAGATGTTTTCTGATGGGTGAGTCAAGAAACAGCTAGATGATGCTTTTGAAATCCAGGAATGTGAGGAGAGATGCCTGGAAACCAAAGCAATGGATCTGATTAGTGCCTAGGGGCCTGTTTCTGGGTGACTTCATGGGAAATGGGCGAGTCTTACTCTCTGCTGGTTTGGCCCCGTCCAAAGAGTTTGGGGTCATTCTGTGGGCTGGAAGAAGTCCGTTTTTTTTTTGTTGTTGTTGTTGTTGTTGTTGTTTTCTTTTTTAACCTCAGGTGTCCCACCAAATGATGGATTCCAGAGTAGAGCCCTGGAAAGGGTCGACTGGACAATCAGAAATCTGGTTAAAAATTGGGGCCTAGGGACATGTCAAGCCCATTATGACATCTAATGGTCCAGCCACTGAGAGGACTTACTAGAGGACAGGACTCATGCTGAGGGTCACAATGCGTGTGTATGCCCTCGTCGCACTCAAGAATGGGCGGGGCCTCAGGGTGAATGCTGGTTTCTCCTACACTGAACGTTGGACAACGTGCCAACCACAAGGGTTCTTGCCATGGGTAAGGAGGAGTTCTGACTTCTGCATCACACTCACCCCTGGGCAGTGATTGGAGATAAGGTCTCGGTTCTGAAGCCTGAAAACTGAGGTAGGAAAGAGATGATGACCTAAGGCCATGGCGGGTTTTATGTGCTCAGTGTGCGGTCAGCTTTCTGGGTGTTGCTCAGGAGGTCCGGGCTCAGGTTGTGTTCGACAGTGCATTAGTGCCCAGGTTAGACTATATAATTTGGGTAAAGTCGAGTTCTGTGTAGGTTTACCCTCATTTAAGGTGCCTGGGCAGCTCATGAGGCAATAATTTTTTTTCTAGAGGGCACGCACAGTGCTGCATTGTGGGTCCGGAATTGCCAAACTTGAGGGCTTCGGGGCCAGGAGTGTGAGGACGGAAGTCTGAGAAGACAAGCTAGACTTGGGTTTCAGGGCGAGGGCACGGCAGGTACCCCCTGAAGATTTGAACCAATATCTCATGCATCTGAAGTCAGGGCGAGGATCAGACGTTGGCTCAGGTTGGAGTTTCTGAGCATGACGGCCGCTTCATGAAGGGAGTGGAATCTCGAGGCCATTGAGGTTTTCCCGCGTTGGGAGTTGTGGGATGCCCCCTTCAAGGATTCCTTCTGCGGGACAATTGAGACCTGTTGGACAGCTCCAGGACATCCCATATGGAATGACTCCAGAGCATCGTTCGCGGATGGATGCCTGGGAAGCCCGCCTCGCATTCCAATTGTCTCCTAGCAACAAGACAGTTTAGATATGATGGCTCTGCCGGAGCAACCGGGGTGACTGAGTTGAAATGGACTTTCCTGAGAATGGGTCCTAATGTGTTTTTGTGTCCATGAGGGCCTTGGAATGGGGCGGTGGCACCGGGACCCTGAAGTACTCTCCTAAGCTTTGGACATGGCTCCCATGCACAGGTTTCCTTGTGGAGACGAGATGAGTTCTGATGGGTGCCTCAGGAAAACCCCTATGCTCGTATTGGAATCAGGCTTTTGAGGACACATGCCTGTAACCCAAAGCAATGGATCCTATTATGGCCTAGGGTCCTGTCTGGTTCAATCTTATTCTCTGAGGACATCCATCTATGGTATGAGTGAAGGTCGATTATCAGCTGGTGTCAAACAGCCCTTGTTTGTTCCGGGCGACCTACACTATTGGGATGGCCTCAGGGACTTTGGAGGTTTCTCCTAATTTGTACGATTTTGGACCATGGAATGGGCAGAATTCCCATGGATTGGTAGGCACAGTCCTAATATGTGGCTCCAGGGGCCCAGCCTGGAGGGTGTGTGGCCCAAGTCTTTGAGGACAGAAGTCTGAAAACACAAATTCAGCTTAGGTTTGGGGACGTAGGTATGGCAG
The DNA here is from genome assembly GCF_964662115.1 of Mustela nivalis. Taxonomy (NCBI): domain Eukaryota; kingdom Metazoa; phylum Chordata; class Mammalia; order Carnivora; family Mustelidae; genus Mustela; species Mustela nivalis. The sequence goes on from NW_028135675.1 coordinate 35,203, forward strand.
GCCTGATCTACAAACCATGAGAAGAACTCTTCAGGATATGAAGAAAGTGCGAGTCTGAGGCACTTGCTCAGGCTTTTGTCTCTGGATTTTGTATCAGCGATGGCCGTGGAATGTCGGGGAGACCTCATGGGCTATGGACGAATCTTCCTCTCTGAGGTTTTGGCCCGATAACCAATTGCTTTTCCTCAATCTGTGGGATGGGAGGACTCATTTCAGGTTTGTTACCTCAGGTGTCCCACCAAAAGAGGAATTCCAAAGCAAAGCCGTGGGGAATACTGAAGGGACAACCCGAACTATGGTTCAAAATTGGGGCCTAGGGGCATGGCAAGCCCAATATGCTATCTCTTCATCCAGGCACTGAGTGGCCTTACTTGAGGACTGGACTCAGCCTGAGAGTCACAATGTGTGTTTGTGACCAATGTGGCCCGCGAGCATGGGCGGGGTCTCATGAGCCACACTGGTTTCAACGACACTGAACGTTGGATAAGATGCCAACCACAAGGTTTCTCGCCATGAGGAAGGAGTTCTGATTTCTGCATCACCTTCAACCCTGGGCAGTGATTGGAGATAAGGTCTAGGTTCTGAAACCTGAAAACCGAGGTTGGGAAGAGCTGACGAACTAAGGCCATGGTGGCTCAATGACCTCAGTGTGCGGCCAGCTGTCTGGGAGGGTCCAGCGGGTCCATGCTCAGGCTGTGTCAGAAAGGGCATTAGTGCCCTGGTCAGCCTATGTATTGGGGGTACAGCCAAGGTCGGTGCAGTTTGATCCTCATTTGGGGTTACTGGGTAGCCCCAGAGGACAATGTTTTTCTTCTGGAGGGCCAGCAGAGTGCTGCATTATAGTTCTGGATTGCAAACTGGAGGGCTTGTGGGCCAGGAGTCTGACGACAAAAGTCTGGGAACACAAGCCAGGCTTAGTTTTCTGGGTGAGGCCATGGCAAGCACAATCTACAGACCTGAATCGACATCTCGTGCATCTGAAGTCAGGGCGAGGATCAGACGATCGCTCAGGTTGGAGTTTCTGTCCCTGATGGCCCCTTCATGAATGGGGGGGCATCACGAGGACATGGGTGTTTTCCCACGATGGGAGTTGTGAGAAGCTCCAAACTGCAGAGAGTCTTCTGCAGGACAATTGAGACCTGTTGTTTGGCTCCAGGCCAATGATTCTGAGCAGGGTTCCAAGGATGGATGGCGGGGTAGCCCACCTCACATTCCAATTGTCTCCTAGGAACCAGACAGGTTAAATCTCCTGGATCTGTGGGGAGCAACCGAGGACGCTGAGTTGAAATGGACACCCCTGGGGATGGGTCCTAACGTGCTTTTGTGTCTATGGAGACCTTGGAATAAAGCGGTGGCACTGGAGCCCTAAAGGGTTCTCCTAAACAGAGGCTTTGACACAGCTCCAACGTGCAAGTTTCCCATGTGTAGATGAGATGTTTTCTGATGGGTGAGTCAAGAAACAGCTAGATGATGCTTTTGAAATCCAGGCCTCTGAGGAGAGATGCCTGGAAACCAAAGCAATGGATCTGATTAGTGCCTAGGGGCCTGTTCTTTCCTTTTTAACTCTGGGGACATCTGTCTATGGGTCTGAGTGCAGGTAGGTGCTCAGTTGGGCTCAGATTGCCCCTGTCTTTCCTGGAAGCCACCACTATTGAGATGGATCAGGGACTTTGGATGTTTATCCTATTAGAAGGGTTGTGGCCATTGGAATGGGCACACACAATTCCCTTGGAGAGGGCAAGTACAGTCCTCAGGTTTGGCTCCAGGGGCCTGATCCTGTAGGTTGTGTAGGCCAGGGCTGTTTGGACAGTTGTCTGAAAACACAAACTCGGCTTATGTTTCGGGTCAAAAGTATGGCAGGACTGATCTACAGACCATGAGGAGAACTCTTCGGGATTTGAAAGAAGGGCGAGTGTGAGGCTCCTGCTCAAGTTTTTGTCTCTGGATATCGTGTCACTCATGGTCGTTGAATTTCTGGGTGACTTCATGGGAAATGGACGAGTCTTACTCTCTGGTGGTTTGGCCCCGTCCAAAGAGTTTGGGGTCATTCTGTGGGCTGGAAGAAGTCCGTTTTTTTGTTGTTGTTGTTTTTGTTGTTTTCTTTTTTAACCTCAGGTGTCCCACCAAATGATGGATTCCAGAGTAGAGCCCTGGGGAGGGGCGACTGGACAATCAGAAATCTGGTTAAAAATTGGGGCCTTAGGGACATGTCAAGCCCATTATGACGTCTATAGGTCCAGCCACTGAGAGGACTTACTAGAGGACAGGACTCATGCTGAGGGTCACAATGCGTGTGTATGCCCTCGTCGCATTCAAGAATGGGCGGGGCCTCAGGGTGAATGCTGGTTTCTTTTACACTGAACGTTGGACAACGTGCCAACCACAAGGGTTCTTTCCATGTGTAAGGAAGAGTTCTGATTTCTGCATCACACTCACCCCTGGGCAGTGATTGGAGATAAGGTCTCGGTTCTGAAGCCTGAAAACTGAGGTAGGGAAGAGATGATGACCTAAGGCCATGGCGGGTTTTATGTGCTCAGTGTGCGGTCAGCTTTCTGGGTGTTGCTCAGGAGGTCCGGGCTCAGGTTGTGTTCGACAGTGCATTAGTGCCCAGGTTAGACTATATAATTTGGGTAGAGTCGAGTGCTGCGTAGGTTTACCCGCATTTAAGGTGCCTGGGCAGGTTGAGGCAATAATTTTTTTTCTAGAGGGCAGGCAGAGTGCTGCATTGTGGGTCCGGAATTGCCAAACTTGAGGGCTTCGGGGCCAGGAGTGTGAGGACGGAAGTCTGAGAAGACAAGCTAGACTTGGGTTTCAGGGCGAGGGCACGGCAGGTACCCCCTGCAGATCTGAACCAATATCTCATGCATCTGAAGTCAGGGCGAGGATCAGACGTTGGCTCAGGTTGGAGTTTCTGAGCATGACGGCCGCTTCATGAAGGGAGCGGAATCTCGAGGCCATTGAGGTTTTCCCACGTTGGGAGTTGTAGGATGCCCCCTTCAAGGATTCCTTCTGCGGGACAATTGAGACCTGTTGGACAGCTCCAGGACATCCCATATGGAATGAACCCAGAGAACCGTTCGCGGATGGATGCCTGGGAAGCCCGCCTCGCATTCCAATTGTCTCCTAGCAACAAGACAGTTTAGATCTGATGGCTCTGCGGGAGCAACCGGGGTGGCTGAGTTGAAATGGACTTTCCTGAGGATGTGTCCTAATGTGTTTTTGTGTCCATGAGGGCCTTGGAATGGGGCGGTGGCACCGGGACCCTGAAGTACTCTCCTAAGCTTTGGACATGGCTCCCATGCACAGGTTTCCTTGTGGAGACGAGATGAATTCTGATGGGTGCCTCAGGAAAACCATATGCTCGTATTGGAATCAGGCTTTTGAGGACACATGCCTGTAACCCAAAGCAATGGATCCTATTATGGCCTAGGGTCCTGTCTGGTTCAATCTTCTTCTCTGGGGACATCCATCTATGGTATGAATGGAGGTCGATTATCAGCTGGTGTCAGACAGCCCTTGTTTGTTCCGGACGACCTACACTATTGGAATGGCCTCAGGGACTTTGGAGGTTTCTCCTAATTTGTACGATTTTGGACCATGGAATGGGCAGAATTCCCATGGATTGGTAGGCACAGTCCTAATGTGTGGCTCCAGGGGCCCAGCCTGGAGGGTGTGTGGCCCAAGACTTTGAGGACAGAAGTCTGAAAACACAAACTCAGCTTAGGTTTGGGGACGTTGGTATGGCAGGCCCGATCACAAACCATGAGAAGAACCCTTCAGGATATGAAGAATGTGCGAGTCTGAGGCGCTTGCTCAGGCTTTTGTCTCTGGATTTTGTATCAGCGAAGGCCGTGGAATGTCGGGGAGGCCTCAGGGGCCATGGACGATTCTTCCTCTCTGAGGATTTGGCCCGATTCCTAATTGCTTCTCGTCAATCTGTGGGATGGGAGGACTCATTTCAGGTTTGTTACCTCAGGTGACCCACCAAAAGAGGAATTCCAAAGCCAAGCCGTGGGGAAGACTGAAGGGACAACCCGAACTATGGTTAAAAATTGGGGCCTAGAGGAATGGCAAGCCCAATATGCTATCTCTTGATCCAGCCACTGAGTGGTCTTACTTGAGGACTGGGCTAGCCTGAGCGTCACAATGTGTGTTTGTGAAGAATGTGGCCCTCGAGCATGGGCGGGGCCTCATGGGCCACACTGGTTTCAACTACACTGAACGTTGGACAACATGCCAACCACGAGGTTTCTTGCCATGGGAAAGGAGTACTGATTTCTGCATCACCTTCAACCCTGGGCAGTGATTGGAGATAAGGTCTAGGTTCTGAAACCTGAAAACCGAGGTTGGGAAGAGATGACGACCTAAGGCCACGGAGGTTCGATGTGGTCAGTGTGCAGCCAGCTGTCTGGGACGGGCCAGGGAGTCCAGGCTCAGGCTGTTTCAGAAAGGGCATTAGTGCCCTGGTCAGCCTATGTATTTGGGGTACAGCCAAGGTCGGTGCAGTTTGATCCTCATTTGGGGTTACTGGGTAGCCCCAGAGGACAATGATTTTCTTCTGGAGGGCCGGCAAGTGCTGCATTGTAGTTCTGGATTGCCAAACTGGAGGGCTTGTGGGCCATTAGTCTGACGACAAAAGTCTGAGAACACAAGCAGGCTTCGGTTTCTGGGTGAGGCCATGGCAGGCACAATCTACAGACCTGAATCGAGATCTCGTGCATCTGAAGTCAGGGCGAGGATCAGACGATCGCTCAGGTTGGAGTTTCTGTCCCTGATGGCCCCTTCATGAATGGGGGGGCATCACGAGGCCATGGGGGTTTTCCCACTATGGGAGTTGTGAGAAGCTCCAAACTGCAGAGAGTCTTCTGCAGGACAATTGAGACCTGTAGTTTGGCTCCAGGCCAATGATTCTGAGCAGGGTTCTAAGGATGGATGGCTGGGTAGCCCACCTCGCATTCCAATTGTCTCCTAGCAACAAGACAGGTTAGATCTCCTGGATCTGTGGGCAACTACCGAGGATGCTGAGTTGAAATGGATACCTCTGGGGATGGTCCGAATGTGCTTTTGTGTCTATGGAGACATTGGATTGAAGCGGTGGCACTGGGGCCATAAAGGGTTCTCCTAAACAGAGGCTTTGACACAGCTCCAACGTGCAAGTTTCCCATGTGTAGATGAGATTTTTTCTGATGGGTGAATCAAGAAACAGCTATATGCTGCTTTTGAAATCCAGGATCTGAGGAGAGATGCCTGGAAACCAAGGCAATCGATCTCATTAGTGCCTAGGGGCCTGTTCTTTCCTTTTTACCTCTGGGGACATCTGTCTATGTGTCTGAGTGCAGGTAGGTGCTCAGTTGGGCTCAGATTGCCCCTGTTTTTCCTGGGAAGCCACCACTTTTGAGATGGATCAGGGATTTTGGAGGTTCATCCTATTAGAAGGGTTGTGGCCATTGGAATGGGCACACACAATTCCCTTGGAGAAGGCAAGTACAGTCCTCAGGTTTGGCTCCAGGGGCCTGAGCCTGTAGGTTGTGTAGGCCAGGGCTGTTTAGACAGTTGTCTGAAAACAAACTCAGCTTAGGTTTGGGGACGTAGGTATGGCAGGCCCGAACTACAAACCATGAGAAGAACTCTTCAGGATATGAAGAAAGTGCGAGTCTGAGTCGCTTGCTCAGGCTTTTGATCTGGATTTTGTATCAGCGATGGCCGTGGAATGTCGGGGAGGCCTCATGGGCCATGGACGAATCTTCCTCTCTGAGGATTTGGCCCGATTCCCAATTGCTTTTCGTCAATCTGTGGGATGGGAGGACTCATTTCAGTTTTGTTACCACAGGTGTCCCACCAAAAGAGGAATTCCAAAGCCAAGCCGTGGGGAAGACTGAAGGGACAACCCGAACTATGGTTAAAAATTGGGGCCAGGGGCATGGCAAGCCCAATATGCTATCTCTTCATCCAGCCACTGAGTGTCCTTACTTGAGGACTGGGCTCAGCCTGAGGGTCACAGGGTATGTTTGTGAGCAATGTGGCCCGCGAGCATGGGCGGGGCCTCATGGGCCACACTGGTTTCAACTACACTGAACGTTGGACAACATGCCAACCACAAGGTTTCTTGCCATGGGGAAGGAGTTCTGATTTCTGCATCACCTTCAACCCTGGGCAGTGATTGGAGATAAGGTCTAGGTTCTGAAACCTGAAAACCGAGGTTGGGAAGAGATGACGACCTAAGGCCATGGCGGCTCGATGTGCTCAGTGTGCGGACAGCTCTCTGGGAGGGGCCAGGGGGTCCAGGCTCAGGCTGTGTCAGAAAGGGCATTAGTGCCCTGGTCAGCCTATGTATTTGGGGTACAGCCAAGGTCGGTGCAGGTTGATCCTCATTTGGGGTTACTGGGTAGCCCCAGAGGACAATGTTTTTCTTCTGGAGGGCAGGCAGAGTGCTGCATTATAGTTCTGGATTGCCAACCTGGAGGGCTTGTGGGCCAGTAGTCTGACGACAAAAGTCTGAGAACACAAGCTAGGCTTAGGTTTCTTGGTTAGGCCATGGCAGGCACATTCTACAGACCTGAATCGAGATCTCGTGCATCTGAAGTCAGGGCGAGGATCAAACGATCGCTCAGTTTGGAGTTTCTGTCCCTGATGGCCCCTTCATGAATGGGGGGGCATCACGAGGCCATGGGGATTTTCCCAATGGGAGTTGTGAGAAGCTCCAAACTGCAGAGTGTCTTCTGCAGGACAATTGAGACCTGTTGTTTGGCTCCTGGCCAATGATTCGAGAAGGGTTCTAAAAATGGATGGCTGGGTAGCCCACCTCGCATTCCAATTGTCTCCTAGCAATAAGACAGTTTAGATCTCCTGGATCTGTGGGGAGCAACCGAGGACGCTGAGTTGAAATGTACACCCCTGGGGATGGGTCCTAATGTGCTTTTGTGTCTATGGAGACCTTAGAATGAAGCGGTGTCACTGGGGCCCTAAAGGGTTCTCCTAAACAGAGGCTTTGACACAGCTCCAACGTGCAAGTTTCCCATGTGTAGATGAGATGTTTTCTGATGGGTGAGTCAAGAAACAGCTATATGCTGCTTTTGAAATCCAGGCCTCTGAGGAGAGATGCCTGGAAACCAAAGCAATGGATCTGATTAGTGCCTAGGGGCCTGTTCTTTCCTTCATACCTCTGGGGACATCTGTCTATGGGTCTGAGTGCAGGTAGGTGCTCAGTTGGGCTCAGATTGCCCCTGTTTTTCCTGGGAAGCCACCACTATTGAGATGGTTCAGGGACTTTGGAGGTTTATCCTATTAGAAGGGTTGTTGCCATTGGAATGGGCACACACAAATCCCTTGGAGAGGGCAAGTTCAGTCCTCAGGTTTGGCTCCAGGAGCCTGAGCCTGTAGGTTGTGTAGGCCAGGGCTGTATGGACAGTTGTCTGAAAACACAAACTCGGCTTATGTTTCGGGTCAAAGGTATGGCAGGACTGATCTACAGACCATGAGGAGAACTCTTCGGATTTGAAAGAAGGGCGATGTGAGGCTCCTGCGCAAGTTTTTGTCTCTAGATATCGAGTCACTCCTGGTTTGTAATTTCTGGGTGACTTTATGGGAAATGGACGAGTCTTACTCTCTGGTGGTTTGGCCCTGTCCAAAGAGTTTGGGGTCATTCTGTGGGCAGGAAGAAGTCCGTTTTTTTTTTTGTTGTTGTTGTTGCTTTCTTTTTTAACCTCAGGTGTCCCACCAAATGAGGTGTTCCAGAGTAGAGCCCTGGGGAGGGCGACTGGACAATCAGAAATCTGGTTAAAAATTGGGGCCTAGGGACATGTCAAGTCCATTATGACATCTAATGGTCCAGCCACTGAGAGGACTTACTAGAGGACAGGACTCATGCTGAGGGTCACAATGCGTGTGTATGTACTCGTCGCACTCAAGAATGGGCGGGGCCTCAGGGTGAATGCTGGTTTCTCCTACACTGAACTTTGGACAACGTGCCAACCACAAGGGTTCTTGCCATGGGTAAGGAGGAGTTGTGATTTCTGCATCACACTCACCCCTGGGCAGTGATTGGAGATAAGGTCTCGGTTCTGAAGCCTGAAAACTGAGGTAGGGAAGAGATGATGACCTAAGGCCATGGCGGGTTTTAAGTGCTCAGTGTGCGGTCAGCTTTCTGGGTGTTGGTCAGGAGGTCCCGGCTCAGGTTGTGTTCGACAGTGCATTAGTGCCCAGGTTAGACTATATAATTTGGGTAAAGTCGAGTGCTGTGTAGGTTTACCCTCATTTAAGGTGCCTGGGCAGCTCATGAGGCAATCATTTTTTTCTAGAGGGCAGGCAGAGTGCTGCATTGTGGGTCCGGAATTGCCAAACGTGAGGGCTTCGGGGCCAGGAGTGTGAGGACGGAAGTCTGAGAAGACAAGCTAGACTTGGGTTTCAGGGCGAGGGCACGTAGGTATCCCCGGCAGATCTGAACCAATATCTCATGCATCTGAAGTCAGGCCGATGATCAGACTTTGGCTCAGTTGGGAATTTCTGAACGTTGGACAACGTGCCAACCACAAGGGTTCTTGCCATGGGTAAGGAGGAGTTCTGATTTCTGCATCACACTCACCCCTGGGCAGTGATTGGAGATAAGGTCTAGGTTCTGAAACCTGAAAACCGAGGTTGGGAAGAGATGACGACCTAAGGCCACGGCGGCTCGATGTTTTCAGTGTGCGGACAGCTGTCTGGGAGGGGCCAGGGGGTCCAGGCTCAGCCTGTGTCAGAACGGGCATTAGTGCCCTGGTCAGCCCATGTATTTGGGGTACAGCCAAGGTCGGTGCAGGTTGATCCTCATTTGGGGTTACTGGGTAGCCCCAGAGGACAATGTTTTTCTTTTGGAGGGCAGGCAAAGTGCTGCATTATAGTTCTGGATTGCCAAACTGGAGGGCTTGTGGGCCAGTAGTCTGAGGACAAAAGTCTGAGAACACAAGCTAGGCTTAGGTTTCGGGGTGAGGCCATGGCAGGCACAATCTACAGACCTGAATCAAGATCTCGTGCATCTGAAGTCAGGGCGAGGATCAGACGATCGCTCAGGTTGGAGTTTCTGTCCCTGATGGCCCCTTCATGAATGGGGGGGCATCACGAGGCCATGAGGCTTTTCCCAATGGGAGTTGTGAGAAGCTCCAAACTGCAGAGTGTCTTCTGCAGGACAATTGAGACCTGTTGTTTGGCTCCAGGCCAATGATTCTGAGCAGGGTTCTAAGGATGGATGGCTGGGTAGCCCACCTCGCATTCCAATTGTCTACTAGCAATAAGACAGTTTAGATCTCCTGGATCTGTGGGGAGCAACCGAGGACGCTGAGTTGAAATGGACACCCCTGGGGATGGGTCCTAATGTGCTTTTGTGTCTATGGAGACCTTGGAATGAAGCGGTGGCACTGGGGCCCTAAAGGGTTCTCCTAAACAGAGGCTTTGACACAGCTCCAACGTGCAAGTTTCCCATGTGTAGATGAGATGTTTCCTGATGGGTGAGTCAAGAAACAGCTAGATGCTGCTTTTGAAATCCAGGCCTCTGAGGAGAGATGCCTGGAAACCAAAGCAATGGATCTGATTAGTGCCTAGAAGCCAGTCTTTCCTTCATACCTCTGGGGCCATCTGTCTATGGGTCTGAGTGCAGGTAGGTGCTCAGTTGGGCTCAGATTGCCCCTGTTTTTCCTGGGAAGCCACCACTATTGAGATGGATCAGGGACTTTGGAGGTTTATCCTATTTGAAGGGTTGTGGCCATTGGAATGGGCACACACAATTCCCTTGGAGAGGGCAAGTACAGTCCTCAGGTTTGGCTCCATGGGCCTGAGCCTGTAGGTTGTGTAGGCCAGGGCTGTTTGGACAGTTGTCTGAAAACACAAACTCGGCTTATGTTTCGGGTCATAGGTATGGCAGGACTGATCTACAGACCTGAGGAGAACTCTTCGGGATTTGAAAGAAGGGCGAGAGTGAGGCTCCTGCTCCAGTTTTTGTCTCTGGATATCATGTCACTCATGGTCGTGGAATTTTTGGGTGCCTTCATGGGATATGGACGAGTCGTACTCTCTGGTGGTTTGGCCCCGTCCAAAGAGTTTGGGGTCATTCTGTGGGCTGGAAGAAGTCCGTTTTTTTTTTTGTTGTTGTTGTTTTCTTTTTTATCCTCAGGTGTCCCACCAAATGAGGGATTCCAGAGTAGAGCCCTGGGGAGGGGCGACTGGACAATCAGAAATCTGGTTAAAAATTGGGGCCTAGGCCGACTTATCAGAAAGAAAAGAGAAAGGACCCAAATAAATAAAATCATGAATGAAAGAGGAGAGATCACAACGAACACCAAAGAAATACAAACTATTATAAGAACATACTATGAGCAACTCTACGGCAATAAATTTGACAATCTGGAAGAAATGGATGCATTCCTAGAAACATATAAACTACCACAACTGAACCAGGAAGAAATAGAAAGCCTGAACAGACCCATAACCAGTAAGGAGATTGAAACAGTCATTAAAAATCTCCAAACAAACAAAAGCCCAGGGCCAGATGGCTTCCCGGGGGAATTCTACCAAACATTTAAAGAAGAACTAATTCCTATTCTCCTGAAACTGTTCCAAAAAATAGAAATGGAAGGAAAACTTCCAAACTCATTTTATGAGGCCAGCATCACCTTGATCCCAAAACCAGACAAGGATCCCACCAAAAAAGAGAGCTATAGACCGATATCCTTGATGAACACAGATGCGAAAATACTCAACAAAATACTAGCCAATAGGATTCAACAGTACATTAAAAAGATTATTCACCACGACCAAGTGGGATTTATTCCAGGGCTGCAAGGTTGGTTCAACATCCGCAAATCAGTCAATGTGATACAACACATCAATAAAAGAAAGAACAAGAACCATATGATACTTTCAATAGATGCTGAAAAAGCATTTGACAAAGTACAGCATCCCTTCCTGATCAAAACTCTTCAAAGTGTAGGGATAGAGGGCACATACCTCAATATCATCAAAGCCATCTATGAAAAACCCATCGCAAATATCATTCTCAATGGAGAAAAACTGAAAGCTTTTCCACTAAGGTCAGGAACACGGCAGGGATGTCCATTATCACCACTGCTATTCAACATAGTACTAGAGGTCCTAGCCTCAGCAATCAGACAACAAAAGGAAATTAAAGGCATCCAAATTGGCAAAGAAGAAGTCAAATTATCACTCTTCGCAGATGATATGATACTGTATGTGGAAAACCCAAAAGACTCCACTCCAAAACTGCTAGAACTTATACAGGAATTCAGTAAAGTGTCAGGATATAAAATCAATGCACAGAAATCAGTTGCATTTCTCTACACCAACAGCAAGACAGAAGAAAGAGATATTAAGGAGTCAATCCCATTTACAATTGCATCCAAAACCATAAGATACCTAGGAATAAACCTAACCAAAGAGACACAGAATCTATACTCAGAAAACTATAAAGTACTCATGAAAGAACTTGAGGAAGACACAAAGAAATGGAAAAATGTTCCATGCTCCTGGATTGGAAGAATAAATATTGTGAAAATGTCTATGCTACCTAAAGCAATCTACACATTTAATGCAATTCCTATCAAAGTACCATCCATCTTTTTCAAAGAAATGGAACAAATAATGCTAAAATTTATATGGAACCAGAAAAGACCTCGAATAGCCAAAGGGATATTGAAAAAGAAAGCCAACGTTGGTGGCATCACAATTCCGGACTTCAAGCTCTATTACAAAGCTGTCATCATCAAGACAGCATGGTACTGGCACAAAAACAGACACATAGATCAATGGAATAGAATAGAGAGCCCAGAAATAGACCCTCAAATCTATGGTCAACTCATCTTCGACAAAGCAGGAAAGAATGTCCAATGGAAAAAAGACAGCCTCTTCAATAAATGGTGCTGGGAAAATTGGACAGCCACATGCAGAAAAATGAAATTGGACCATTTCCTTACACCACACACAAAAATAGACTCAAAATGGATGAAGGACCTCAATGTGCGAAAGGAATCCATCAAAATCCTTGAGGAGAACACAGGCAGCAACCTCTTCGACCTCTGCCGCAGCAACATCTTCCTAGGAACAACGCAAAAGGCAAGGGAAGCAAGGGAAAAAATGAACTATTGGGATTTCATCAAGATCAAAAGCTTTTGCACAGCAAAGGAAACAGTTAACAAAATCAAAAGACAACTGACAGAATGGGAGAAGATATTTGCAAACGACATATCAGATAAAGGACTAGTGTCCAGAATCTATAAAGAACTTAGCAAACTCAACACCCAAAGAACAAATAATCCAATCAAGAAATGGGCAGAGGACATGAACAGACATTTCTGCAAAGAAGACATCCAGATGGCCAACAGACACATGAAAAAGTGCTCCATATCACTCGGCATCAGGGAAATACAAATCAAAACCACAATGAGATATCACCTCACACCAGTCAGAATGGCTAAAATCAACAAGTCAGGAAATGACAGATGCTGGCGAGGATGTGGAGAAAGGGGAACCCTCCTACACTGTTGGTGGGAATGCAAGCTGGTGCAGCCACTCTGGAAAACAGCATGGAGGTTCCTCAGAATGTTGAAAATTGAACTGCCCTATGACCCAGCAATTGCACTATTGGGTATTTACCCTAAAGATACAAATGTAGTGATCCAAAGGGGCACATGCACCCGAATGTTTATAGCAGCAATGTCCACAATAGCCAAACTATGGAAAGAACCTAGATGTCCATCCACAGATGAATGGATCAAGAAGATGTGGTATATATACACAATGGAATACTATGCAGCCATCAAAAGAAATGAAATCTTGCCATTTGCGACAACATGGATGGAACTAGAGCGTATCATGCTTAGCGAAATAAGTCAAGCAGAGAAAGACAACTATCATATGATCTCCCTGATATGAGGAAGTGGTGATGCAACATGGAGGCTTAAGTGGGTAGGAGAAGAATCAATGAAACAAGATGGGATTGGGAGGGAGACAAACCATAAGTGACTCTTAATCTCACAAAACAAACTGAGGGCTGCTGGGGGGAGGGGGTTTGGGAGAAGGGGGTGGGATTATGGACATTGGGGAGGGTATGTGCTTTGGTGAGTGCTGTGAAGTGTGTAAACCTGGTGATTCACAGACCTGTACCCCTGGGGATAAAAATATATGTTTATAAAAAAAAAAAAAAAAAAAAAGAAAGGACAAATACCCAACTTTTGTAGCAGCATGGACGGGACTGGAAGAGATTATTATGCTGAGTGAAATAAGTCAAGCAGAGAGAGTCAATTATCATATGGTTTCACTTATTTGTGGAGCATAACAAATAGCACGGAGGACATGGGGAGTTAGAGAGGAGAAGGGAGTTGGGGGAAATTGGAAGGGGAGGTGAACCATGAGAGACTATGGACTCTGAAAAACAATCTGAGGATTTTGAAGGGGTGGGGGGTGGGAGTTTGGGGTACTAGGTGGTGGGTATTATAAAGGGCACGAATTGCATGGAGCACTGGGTGTGGTGAAAAATAATGAATACTGTTATGCTGAAAATAAAAAATAAATTATAAAAAAAAAAAATTGGGGCCTAGGGACATGTCAAGCCCATTATGACATCTAATGGTCCAGCCTAGGAGAGGACTTACTAGAGGACAGGACTCATGCTGAGGGTCACAATGCGTGTGTATGCACTCGTCGCACTCAGGAATGGGCGGGGCCGCAGGGTGAATGCTGGTTTCTCCTACACTGAACGTTGGACAACGTGCCAACCACAAGGGTTCTTGCCATGGGTAAGGAGGAGTCCTGATTTCTACATCACACTCACCCCTTGGCAGTGATTGGAGATAAGGTCTCGGTTCTGAAGCCTGAAAACTGAGGTAGGGAAGAGATGATGACCTAAGTCCATGGCGGGTTTTAAGTGCTCAGTGTGGGGTCAGCTTTCTGGGTGATGGTCAGGAGGTCCCGGCTCAGGTTGTGTTCGACAGTGCATTAGTGCCCAGGTTAGACTATATAATTTGGGTAAAGTCGAGTGCTGTGTAGGTTTATCCTCATTTAAGGTGCCTGGGCAGCTCATGAGGCAATAATTTTTTTTCAAGAGGGCAGGCAGAGTGCTGCATTGTGGGTCCGGATTTGCCAAACTTGAGGGCTTCGGCATCAGGTGTGTGAGGACGGAAGTCTGAGAAGACAAGCTAGACTTGGGTTTCAGGGCCAGGACACGGCAGGTACCCCCTGCAGATCTGAACAAATATCTCATGCATCTGAAGTCAGGCCGATGATCAGACGTTGGCTCAGTTGGGAGTTACTGAGTATGACGGCCGCTTCATGAAGGAGCGGAATCTCGAGGCCATTGAGGTTTTCCCATTTTGGGAGTTTTGGGATGCCCCCTTCAAGGATTCCTTCTGCGGGACAATTGAGACCTGTTGGACAGCTCCAGGACATCCCATATGGAATGACTCCAGAGCACCGTTTGCTGATAGATGCCTGGGAAGCCCGCCTCGCATTCCAATTGTCTCCTAGCAACAAGACAGTTTAGATCTGATGGCTCTGCGGGAGCAAACGGGGTGGCTGAGTTGAAATGGACTTTCCTGAGGATGGGTCCTAATGTGTTTTTGTGTCCCTGAGTGCCTTGGAATGGGGCGGTGGCACCGGGACCCTGAAGTACTCTCCTAAGATTTGGACATGGCTCCATGCACAGGTTTCCTTGTGGAGACGAGTTGAGTTCTGATGGGTGCCTCATGAAAACCCCTATGCTCGTATTGGAATCAGGAATTTGAGGACACATGCCTGTAACTCAAAGCAATGGATCCTATTATGGACTAGGGTCCTGTCTGGTTCAATCTTCTTCTCTGTGGACATGCATCTATGGTATGAGTGGAGGTCGATTATCAGCTGGTCTCAGACAACCCTTGTTTGTTCCGGGCGACCAAATCTATTGGGATGGCCTCAGGGAATTTGGAGGTTTCTCCTAATTTGTACGATTTTGGATCATGGAATGGGCAGAATTCCCATGGATTGGTAGGCACAGTCCTAATGTGTGGCTCCAGGGGCCCAGCCTGGAGGGTGTGTGGCCCAAGACTTTGAGGACAGAAGTCTGAAAACACAAACTCAGCTTAGGTTTGGGGACGAAGGTATGGCAGGCCCGATCTACAAACCATGAGAAGAACTCTTCAGGATATGAAGAAAGTGCGAGTCTGAGGCGCTTGCTCAGGCTTTTGTCTCTGGATTTTGTATCAGCGATGGCCGTGGAATGTCGGGGAGGCCTCATGGGCCATGGACGAATCTTCCTCTCTGAGGATTTGGCCCGATTCCCAATTGCTTTTCATCAATCTGTGGGATGGGAGGACTCATTTCAGTTTTGTTACCTCAGGTGTCCCACCAAAAGAGGAATTCCAAAGCCAAGCCGTGGGGAAGACTGCAGGGACACCCCGAACTATGGTTAAAAATTGGGGCCTAGGGGCATGGCAAGCCCAATATGCTATCTCTTCATCCAGCCACTGAGTGTCCTTACTTGAGGACTGGGCTCAGCCTGAGCTTCACAATGTGTGTTTGTGACCAATGTGGCCCGCGAGCATGGGCGGGGCCTCATGGGCCACACTGGTTTCAACTACACTGAACGTTGGACAACATGCCAACCACAGGGTTTCTTGCCATGGGGAAGGAGTTCTGATTTCTGCATCACCTTCAACCCTGGGCAGTGATTGGAGATAAGGTCTAGGTTCTGAAATTTGAAAACCGAGGTTGGGAAGAGATGACGACTTACGGCCACGGCGACTCGATGATTCAGTGTGCGGCCAGCTGTCTCGGAGGGGCCAGGGGGTCCAGGCTCAGGCTGCGTCAGAAAGGGCATTAGTGCCCTGGTCAGCCTATGTATTTGGGGTACAGCCAAGGTCGGTGCAGGTTGATCCTCATTTGGGGTTACTGGGTAGCCCCAGAGGACAATGATTTTCTTCTGGAGGGCAGGCAGAGTGCTGCATTATAGTTCTGGATTGCCAACCTGGAGGGCTTGTGGGCCAGTAGTCTGACGACAAAAGTCTGAGAACACAAGCTAGGCTTAGGTTTCGGGGTGAGGCCATGGCAGGCAAAATCTACAGACCTGATTCGAGATCTCGTGCATCTGAAGTCAGGGCGAGGATCAGACGATCGCTCAGGTTGGAGTTTCTGTCCCTGATGGCCCTTTCATGAATGGGGGGGGGCATCACGAGGCCATGGGGGTTTTCCCAAGATGGGAGTTATGAGAAGCTCCAAACAGCAGAGAGTCTTCTGCAGGACAATTGAGACCTGTTGTTTGGCTCCAGGCCAATGATTCTGAGCAGGGTTCTAAGGATGGATGGCTGGGTAGACCACCTCGCATTCCAATTGTCTCCTAGCAACAAGACAGGTTAGATCTCCTGGATCTGTGGGGAGCAACTGAGGACGCTGAGTTGAAATGGACACCCCTGGGGATGGGTCCTAACGTGCTTTTGTGTCTATGGAGACCTTGGAATAAAGCGGTGGCACCGGGGCCCTAAAGGGTTCTCCTAAACAGAGGCTTTGACACAGCTCCAACGTGCAAGTTTCCCATGTGTAGATGAGATATTTTCTGATGGGTGAGTCAAGAAACAGCTATATGCTGCTTTTGAAATCCAGGCCTCTGAGTAGAGATGCCTGGAAACCAAAGCAATGGATCTGATTAGTGCCTAGGGGCCTGTTCTTTCCTTTTTACCTCTGGGGACATCTGTCTATGGGTCTGAGTGCAGGTAGGTGCTCAGTTGGGCTCAGATTGCCCCTGTCTTTCCTGGGAAGCCACCACTATTGAGATGGATCAGGGACTTTGGAGGTTTATCCTATTAGAAGGGTTGTGGCCATTGGAATGGGCACACACAATTCCCTTGGAGAGGGCAAGTACAGTCCTCAGGTTTGGCTCCAGGGGCCTATGCCTGTAGGTTGTGTAGGCCAGGGCTGTTTGGACAGTTGTCTGAAAACACAAACTCGGCTTATGTTTCGGGTCATAGGTATGGCAGGACTGATCTACAGACCATGAGGAGTACACTTCGGGATTTGAAAGAAGGGCGAGTGTGAGGCTCCTGCTCAAGTTTTTGTCTCTTTATATCGTGTCACTCATGGTCGTGCTATTTCTGGGAGACTTCATGGGAAATGGACGATTCTTACTCTCTGGTGGTTTGGCCCCGTCCAAAGAGTTTGGGGTCATTCTGTGGGCTGGAAGAAGTCCGTTTTTTTTGTTGTTGTTGTTTTTGTTGTTTTCTTTTTTATCCTCAGGTGTCCCACCAAATGATGGATTCCAGAGTAGAGCCCTGGGGAGTGGCGACTGGACAATCAGAAATCTGGTTAAAAATTGGGGCCTTAGGAACATGTCAAGCCCATTATGACATCTATAGGTCCAGCCACTGAGAGGACTTACTAGAGGACAGGACTCATGCTGAGGGTCACAATGTGTGTGTATGCCCTCGTCGCATTCAAGAATGGGCGGGGCCTCAGGGTGAATGCTGGTTTCTTCTACACTGAACGTTGGACAACGTGCCAACCACAAGGGTTCTTGCCTTGGGTAAGGAAGAGTTCTGATTTCTGCATCACACTCACCCCTGGGCAGTGATTGGAGATAAGGTCTCGGTTCTGAAGCCTGATAGCTGAAGTAGGGAAGAAATGATGACCTAAGGCCATGGCGGGTTTTATGTGCTCAGTGTGCGGTCAGCTTTCTGGGTGTTGGTCAGGAGGTCCGGGCTCAGGTTGTGTTCGACAGTGCATTAGTGCCCAGGTTAGACTATATAATTTGGGTAAAGTCGAGTGCTGCGTAGGTTTACCCGCATTTAAGGTGCCTGGGCAGGTTGAGGCAATAATTTTTTTTCTAGAGGGCAGGCAGAGTGCTGCATTGTGGGTCCGGAATTGCCAAACTTGAGGGCTTCGGGGCCAGGAGTGTGAGGACGGAAGTCTGAGAAGACAAGCTAGACTTGGGTTTCAGGGCGAGGGCACGGCAGGGACCCCCTGCAGATCTGAACCAATATCTCATGCATCTGAAGTCAGGGCGAGGATCAGACGTTGGCTCAGGTTGGAGTTTCTGAGCATGACGGCCGCTTCATGAAGGGAGCGGAATCTCGAGGCCATTGAGGTTTTCCCACGTTGGGAGTTGTTGGATGCCCCCTTCAAGGATTCCTTCTGCGGGACAATTGAGACCTGTTGGACAGCTCCAGGACATCCCATATGGAATGACTCCAGAGCACCGTTCGCGGATGGATGCCTGGGAAGCCCGCCTTGCATTCCAATTGTCTCCTAGCAACAAGACAGTTTAGATCTGATGGCTCTGCCGGAGCAACCGGGTTGGCTGAGTTGAAATCGACTTTCCTGAGGTTGGGTCCTAATGTGTTTTTGTGTCAATGAGTGCCTTGGAATGGGGCGGTGGCACCGGGACCCTGAAGTACTCTCCTAAGCTTTGGACATGGCTCCCATGCACAGGTTTCCTTGTGGAGACGAGATGAGTTCTGATGGGTGCCTCAGGAAAACCCCTCTGCTCGTATTGGAATCAGGCTTTTGAGGACACATGCCTGTAACCCAAAGCAATGGATCCTATTATGGCCTAGGGTCCTGTCTGGTTCAATCTTCTTCTCTGGGGACATCCATCTATGGTATGAGTGGAGGTCGATTATCAGCTGGTGTCAGACAGCCCTTGTTTGTTCCGGACGACCTACACTATTGGGATGGCCTCAGGGACTTTGGAGGTTTCTCCTAATTTGTACGATTTTGGACCATGGAATGGGCAGAATTCCCATGGATTGGTAGGCACAGTCCTAATATGTGGCTCCAGGGGCCCAGCCTGGAGGGTGTGTGGCCCAAGACTTTGAGGACAGAAGTCTGAAAACACAAACTCAGCTTAGGGTTGGGGACGTAGGTATGGCAGGCCCGATCACAAACCATGAGAAGAACCCTTCAGGATATGAAGAAAGTGCGAGTCTGAGGCGCTTGCTCAGGCTTTTGTCTCTGGATTTTGTATCAGCGAAGGCCGTGGAATGTCGGGGAGGCCTCATGGGCCATGGACGAATCTTCCTCTCTGAGGATTTGGCCCGATTCCCAATTGCTTTTCGTCAATCTGTGGGATGGGAGGACTCATTTCAGGTTTGTTACCTCAGGTGTCCCACCAAAAGAGGAATTCCAAAGCCAAGCCGTGGAGAAGACTGAAGGGACAACCCGAACTATGGTTAAAAATTGGGGCCTAGAGGAATGGCAAGCCCAATATGCTATCTCTTCATCCAGCCACTGAGTGTCCTTACTTGAGGACTGGGCGAGCCTGAGCGTAACAATGTGTGTTTGTGACCAATGTGGCCCGCGAGCATGGGCAGGGCCTCATGGGCCACACTGGTTTCAACGACACTGAACGTTGGACAACATGCCAACCACAAGGTTTCTTGCCATGGGGAAGGAGTTCTGATTTCTGCATCACACTCATCCCTGGGCAGTGATTGGAGATAAGGTCTAGGTTCTGAAAACTGAAAACCGCAATTGTGAAGAGATGACGACCTAAGGCCACGGCGGCTCGATGTTTTCAGTGTGCGGACAGCTGTCTGGGAGGGGCCAGGGGGTCCAGGTTCAGCCTGTTTCAGAAAGGGCATTAGTGCCCTGGTCAGCCCATGTATTTGGTGTACAGCCAAGGTCGGTGCAGGTTGATCCTCATTTGGGGTTACTGGGTAGCCCCAGAGGACTATGTTTTTCTTCTGGAGGGCAGGCAAAGTGCTGCATTGTAGTTCTGGATTGCCAAACTGGAGGGCTTGTGGGCCAGTAGTCTGAGGACAAAACTCTGAGAACACAAGCTAGGCTTAGGTTTCGGGGTGAGGCCATGGCAGGCACAATCTACAGACCGGAATCGAGATCTCGTGCATCAGAAGTCAGGGCGAGGATCAGACGATCGCTCATGTTGGAGTTTCTGTCCCTGATGGCCCCTTCATGAATGGGGGGGCATCACGAGGCCATGGGGGTTTTCCCAATGGGAGTTGTGAGAAGCTCCAAACTGCAGAGTGTCTTCTACAGGACAATTGAGACCTGTTGTTTGGCTCCAGGCCAATGATTCTGAGCAGGGTTCTAAGGATGGATGGCTGGGTAGCCGACTTCGCATTCCAATGTCTCCTAGCAACAAGACAGGTTAGATCTCCTGGATCTGTGGGGAGCAACCGAGGACGCTGAGTTGAAATGGACACCCCTGGGGATGGGTCCTAATGTGCTTTTGTGTCTATGGAGACCTTGGAATGAAGCGGTGGCACTGGGGCCCTAAAGGGTTCTCCTAAACAGAGGCTTTGACACAGCTCCAACGTGCAAGTTTCCCATGTGTAGATAAGATGTTTCCTGATGGGTGAGTCAAGAAACAGCTATATGCTGCTTTTGAAATCCAGGCCTCTGAGGAGAGAGCCTGGAAAACAAAGCAATGGATCTGATTAGTGCCTAGAAGCCTGTTCTTTCCTTCATACCTCTGGGGACATCTGTCTATGGGTCTGAGTGCAGGTAGGGGCTCAGTTGGGCTCAGATTGCCCCTGTTTTTCCTGGGACGTTACCACTATTGAGATGGTTCAGGGACTTTGGAGGTTTATCCTATTAGAAGGGTTGTGGCCATTGGAATGGGCACACACAATTCCCTTGGAGAGGGCAAGTACAGTCCTCAGGTTTGGCTCCAGGGGCCTGAGCCTGTAGGTTGTGTAGGCCAGGGCTGTTTGGACAGTTGTCTAAAAACACAAACTCGGCTTATGTTTCGGGTCATAGGTATGGCAGGACTGATCTACAGACCTGAGGAGAACTCTTCGGGATTTGAAAGAAGGGCGAGAGTGAGGCTCCTGCTCAAGTTTTTGTCTCTGGATATCATGTCACTCATGGTCGTGGAATTTTTGGGTGACTTCATGGGAAATGGACGAGTCTTACTCTCTGGTGGTTTGGCCCCGTCCAAAGAGTTTGGGGTCATTCTGTGGGCTGGAAGAAGTCCGTTTTTTTTGTTGTTGTTGTTGTTTTCTTTTTTATCCTCAGGTGTCCCACCAAATGATGGATTCCAGAGTAGAGCCCTGGGGAGGGGCGACTGGACAATCAGAAATCTGGTTAAAAATTGGGGCCTAGGGACATGTCAAGCCCATTATGACATCTAATGGTCCAGCCACTGAGAGGACTTACTAGAGGACATGACTCATGCTGAGGGTCACAATGCGTGTGTATGTACTCGTCGCACTCAAGAATGGGCGGGGCCTCAGGGTGAATGCTGGTTTCTCCTACACTGAACGTTGGACAACGTGCCAACCACAAGGGTTCTTGCCATGGGTAAGGAGGAGTTCTGATTTCTGCATCACACTCACCCCTTGGCAGTGATTGGAGATAAGGTCTCGGTTCTAAAGCCTGAAAACTGAGGTAGGGAAGAGATGATGACCTAAGGCCATGGCGGGTTTTAAGTGCTCAGTGTGCGGTCAGCTTTCTGGGTGATGGTCAGGAGGTCCCGGCTCAGGTTGTGTTCGACAGTGCATTAGTGCCCAGGTTAGACTATATAATTTGGGTAAAGTCGAGTGCTGTGTAGGTTTATCCTCATTTAAGGTGCCTGGGCAGCTCATGAGTCAATAATTTTTTTTCTAGAGGGCAGGCAGAGTGCTGCATTGTGGGTCCGGAATTGCCAAACTTGAGGGCTTCGGGGCCAGGAGTGTGAGGACGGAAGTCTGAGAAGACAAGCTAGACTTGGGTTTCAGGGCCAGGGTACGGCAGGTACCCCCTGCAGATCTGAACGAATATCTCATGCATCTGAAGTCAGGCCGATGATCAGACGTTGGCTCAGTTGGGAGTTACTGAGCATGACGGCCGGTTCATGAAGGGAGCGGAATCTCGAGTCCATTGAGGTTTTCCCATTTTGGGAGTTTTGGGATGCCCCCTTCAAAGATTCCTTCTGCGGGACAATTGAGACCTGTTGGACAGCTCCAGGACATCCCATATGGAATGACTCCAGAGCACCGTTTGCTGATGGATGCCTGGGAAGCACGCATCGCATTCCTATTGTCTCCTAGCAACAAGACAGTTTAGATCTGATGGCTCTGCGGGAGCAAACGGGGTGGCTAATTTGAAATGGACTTTCCTGAGGATGGGTCGTAATGTGTTTTTGTGTCCATGAGTGCCTTGGAATGGGGCGGTGGCACCGGGACCCTGAAGTACTCTCCTAAGCTTTGGACATGGCTCCATGCACAGGTTTCCTTGTGGAGACGAGTTGAGTTCTGATGGGTGCCTCAGGAAAACCCCTATGCTCGTATTGGAATCAGGATTTTGAGGACACATGCCTGTAACCCAAAGCAATGGATCCTATTATGGCCTAGGGTCCTGTCTGGTTCAATCTTCTTCTCTGGGGACATGCATCTATGGTATGAGTGGAGGTCGATCATCAGCTGGTCTCCGAGAACCCTTGTTTGTTCCGGGCGACAAATCTATTGGGATGGCCTCAGGGACTTTGGAGGTTGCTCCTAATTTGTACGATTCTGGACCATGGAATGGGCAAAATTCCCATGGATTGGAAGGCACAGTCCTAATGTGTGGCTCCAGGGGCCCAGCCTGGAGGGTGTGTGGCACAAGACGTTAAGGACAGAAATCTGAAAACACATACTCAGCTTATGTTTGGGGACATAGGTATGGCAGGCCCGATCTACAAACCATGAGAAGAACTCTTCAGGATATGACGAAAGTGCGAGTCTGAGGCGCTTGCTCAGGCTTTTGTCTCTGGATTTTGAATCAGCGATGGCCGTGGAATGTCGGGGAGGCCTCATGGGCCATGGACGAATCTTCCTCTCTGAGGATTTGGCCCGATTCCCAATTGCTTTTCGTCAATCTGTGGGATGGGAGAACTCATTCAGGTTTGTTACCTCAGGTGTCCCACCAAAAGAGGAATTTGAAAGCAAAGCCGTGGGGAAGCCTGAAGGGACAACCCGAACTATGTTTAAAAATTGGGGCCTAGGGGCATGGCAAGCCCAATATGCTATCTCTTCATCCAGCATCTGAGTGGCCTTACTTGAGGACTGGGCTCAGCCTGAGGGTCACAATGTGTGTTTGTGACCAATGTGGCCCGCGACCATAGGCGGGGCCTCATGGGCCACACTGGTTTCAACTACACTGAACGTTGGACAACATGCCAACCACAAGGTTTCTTGCCATGGGGAAGGAGTTCTGATTTCTGCATCACCCTCAACCCTGGGCAGTGATTGGAGATAAGGTCTAGGTTCTGAAACCTGAAAACCGATGTTGGGAAGAGATGACGACCTAAGGCCACGGCGGCTCGATGATTCAGTGTGCGGACAGCTGTCTGGGAGGGGCCAGGGGGTCCAGGCTCAGGCTGCGTCAGAAAGGGCATTAGTGCCCTGGTCAGCCTATGTATTTGCGGTTCAGCCAAGGTCGGTGCAGGTTGATCCTCATTTGGGGTTACTGTGTAGCCCCAGAGGACAATGATTTTCTTCTGGAGGGCAGGCAAAGTGCTGCATTATAGTTCTGGATTGCCAAACTGGAGGGCTTGTGGGCCAGTAGTCTGACGACAAAAGTCTGAGAACACAAGCTAGGCTTAGGTTTCGGGGTGAGGCCATGGCAGGCAAAATCTACAGACCTGAATCGAGTTCTCGTGCATCTGAAGTCAGGGCGAGGATCAGACGATCGCTCAGGTTGGAGTTTCTGTCCCTGATGGCCCTTTCATGAATGGGGGGGGCATCACGAGGCCATGGGGGTTTTCCCAAGATGGGAGTTATGAGAAGCTCCAAACAGCAGAGAGTCTTCTGCAGGACAATTGAGACCTGTAGTTTGGCTCCAGGCCAATGATTCTGAGCACGGTTCTAAGGATGGATGGCTGGGTAGCCCACCTCGCATTCCAATTGTCTCCTAGCAACAAGACAGGTTAGATCTCCTGGATCTGTGGGGAGCAACCGAGGACACTGAGTTGAAATGGACACCCCTGGGGATGGGTCCTAACGTGCTTTTGTGTCTATGGAGACCTTGGAATGAAGCGGTGGCACTGGGGCCCTAAAGGGTTCTCCTAAACAGAGGCTTTGACACAGCTCCAACGTGCAAGTTTCCCATGTGTAGATGAGATGTTTCCTGATGGGTGAGTCAAGAAACAGCTATATGCTGCTTTTGAAATCCAGGTCTCTGAGGAAAGATGCCTGGAAACCAAAGCAATGGATCTGATTTGTGCCTAGGGGCCTGTTCTTTCCTTTTTACCTCTGAGCACATCTGTCTATGGGTCTGAGTGCAGGTAGGTGCTCAGTTGGGCTCAGATTGCCCCTGTCTTTCCTGGGAAGCCACCACTATTGAGATGGATCAGGGACTTTGGAGGTTTATCCTATTAGAAGGGTTGTGGCCATTGGAATGGGCACACACAATTTCCTTGGAGAGGGCAAGTACAGTCCTCAGGTTTGGCTCCAGAGGCCTGAGCCTGTAGGTTGTGTAGGCCAGGGCTGTTTGGACAGTTGTCTGAAAACACAAACTCGGCTTATGTTTCGTGTCATAGGTATGGCAGGACTGATCTACAGACCATGAGGAGAACCCTTCGGGATTTGAAAGAAGGGCGAGTGTGAGGCTCCTGCTCAAGTTTTTGTCTCTGGATATCGTGTCACTCATGGTTGTGGAATTTCTGGGTGACTTCATGGGAAATGGACGAGTCTTACTCTCTGGTGGTTTGGCCCCGTCCAAAGAGTTTGGGGTCATTCTGTGGGCTGGAAGAAGTTCGTTTTTTTTTTTTTTTTGGTGTTGCTGTTGTTGTTTTCTTTTTTAACCTCAGGTGTCCCACCAAATTATGGATTCCTGAATAGAGCCCTGGGGAGGGGCGACTGGACAATCAGAAATCTGGTTAAAAATTGGGGCCTCGGGACATGTCAAGCCCATTATGACATCTAATGATCCAGCCACTGAGAGGACTTACTAGAAGACAGGACTCATGTTGAGGGTCACAATGCTTGTGTATGCGCTCGTAACACTCAAGAATGGGCGGGGCCTCAGGGTGAATGCTGGTTTCTCCTACACTGAACGTTGGACAACGTGCCAACCACAAGGGTTCTTGCCATGTTTAAGGAGGAGTCCTGATTTCTGCATCACACTCACCCCTGGGCAGTGATTGGAGATAAGGTCTCGGTTCTGAAGCCTGAAAACTGAGGTAGGGAAGAGATGATGACCTAAGGCCATGGCGGGTTTTATGTGCTCAGTGTGTGGTCAGCTTTCTGGGTGTTGGTCAGGAGGTCCGGGCTCAGGTTGTGTTCGACAGTGCATTAGTGCCCAGGTTAGACTATATAATTTGGGTAAAGTCGAGTGCTGTGTAGGTTTACCCTCATTTAAGGTGCCTGGGGAGCTCATGAGGCAATAATTTTTTTTCTAGAGGGCAGGCAGAGTGCTGCATTGTGGGTCTGGAATTGCCAAACTTGAGGGCTTCGGGGCCAGGAGTGTGAGGACGGAAGTCTGAGAAGACAAGCTAGACTTGGTTTTCAGGGCGAGGGCACGGCAGGTACCCCCTGCAGATCTGAACCAATATCTCATCCATCTGAAGGCAGGGCGAGGATCAGACGTTGGCTCAGGTGAGAGTTTCTGAGCATGACGGCCGCTTCATGAAGGGAGCAGAATCTCGAGGCCATTGAGGTTTTACCACGTTGGGAATTGTGGGATGCCCCCTTCAAGGATTCCTTCTGCGGGACATTTGAACCTGTTGGACAGCTCCAGGACATCCCATATGGAATGACTCCA
Source organism: Mustela nivalis (assembly GCF_964662115.1). Classification (NCBI taxonomy): domain Eukaryota; kingdom Metazoa; phylum Chordata; class Mammalia; order Carnivora; family Mustelidae; genus Mustela; species Mustela nivalis. The sequence goes on from NW_028135675.1 coordinate 60,892, forward strand.
GAGCACGGTTCGCGGATGGATGCCTGGGCAGCCTGCCTCGCATTCCAATTGTCTCCTACCAACAAGACTGTTTAGGTCTGACGGCTCTGCTGGAGCAACCGGGGTGGCTGAGTTGAAATGGACTTTCCTGAGGATGGGTCCTAATGTGTTTTTGTGTCCATGAGGGCCTTGGAATGGGGCGGTGGCACCGGGACCCTGAAGTACTCTCCTAAGCTTTGGACATGGCTCCCATGCACAGGTTTCCTTGTGGAGACGAGATGAGTTCTGATGGGTGCCTCAGGAAAACCCTTATGCTCGTATTGGAATCAGGCTTTTGAGGACACATGCCTGTAACCCAAAGCAATGGATCCTATTATGGCCTAGGGTCCTGTCTGGTTCAATCTTCTTCTCTGGGGACATCCATCTATGGTATGAGTGGAGGTCGATTATCAGCTGGTGTCAGACAGCCCTTGTTTGTTCCGGACGACCTACACTATTGGGATGGCCTCAGGGACTTTGGAGGTTTCTCCTAATTTGTACGATTATGGACCATGGAATGGGCAGAATTCCCATGGATTGGTAGGCACAGTCCTAATGTGTGGCTCCAGGGTCCCAGCCTGGAGAGTGTGTGGCCCAAGACGTTGAGGACAGAAGTCTGAAAACACAAACTCAGCTTAGGTTTGGGGACGTAGGTATGGCAGCCCGATCGACAAACCATGAGAAGAACTCTTCAGGATACGAAGAAAGTGCGAGTCTGAGGCGCTTGCTCAGGCTTTTGTCTCTGGATTTTGTATCAGCGATGGCCGTGGAATGTCGGGGAGGCCTCATGGGCCATGGACGAATCTTCCTCTCTGAGGATTTGGCCCGATTCCCAATTTCTTTTCGTCAATCTGTGGGATGGGAGGACTCATTTCAGTTTTGTTACCTCAGATGTCCCACCAAAAGAGGAATTCCAAAGCCTAGCCGTGGGGAAGACTGCAGGGACAACCCGAACTATGGTTAAAAATTGGGGCCTAGGGGCATGGCAAGCCCAATATGCTATCTCTTCATCCAGCCACTGAGTGACCTTACTTGAGGACTGGGCTCAGCCTGAGGGTCACAATGTGTGTTTGTGACCAATGTGGCCCGCCAGCATAGGCGGGGCCTCATGGGCCACACTGGTTTCAACTACACTGAACGTTGGACAACATGCCAACCACAAGGTTTTTTCCTATGGGGGGAAAGAGTTCTGATTTCTGCATCACCTTCTACCCTAGGCAGTGATTGGAGATAAGGTCTAGGTTCTGAAACCTGAAAACCGATGTTGGATAGAGATGACGACCTAAGGCCATGGCGGCTCGATGAGCTCAGTGTGCGGCCAGCTGTCTGGGAGGGGCCACGCGGTCCAGGCTCAGGCTGTGTCAGAAAGGGCATTAGTGCCCTGGTCAGGCTAAGTATTTGGGGTACAGCCAAGGTCGGTGCAGGTTGATTCTCATTTGGGGTTACTGGGTAGCCCCAGAGGAAAATGTTTTTCTTCTGGAGGGCAGGCAGAGTGCTGCATTGTAGATCTGGATTGCCAAACTGGAGGGCTTGTGGGCCAGTAGTCTGACGACAAAAGTCTGAGAACACAAGCTAGGCTTAGGTTTCTGGGTGAGGCCATGGCAGGCACAATCTACAGACCTGAATCGAGATCTCGTGCATCTGAAGTCAGGGCGAGGATCAGACGATCGCTCAGGTTGGAGTTTCTGTCCCTGATGGCCCCTTCATGAATGGGGGGGCCATCACGAGGACATGGGTGTTTTCCCACGATGGGAGTTGTGAGAAGCTCCAAACTGCAGAGCGTCTTCTGCAGGACAATTGAGACCTGTTGTTTGGCTCCACGCCAATGATTCTGAGCAGGGTTCTAAGGATGGATGGCTGGGTATCCCACCTCGCATTCCAATTGTCTCCTAGCAACAAGACAGGTTAGATCTCCTGGATCTGTGGGGAGCAACCGAGGACACTGAGTTGAAATGGACACCCCTGGGGATGGGTCCTAACGTGCTTTTGTGTTATGGAGACTTTGGAATGAAGCGGTGGCACTGGGGCCCTAGAGGTTTCTCCTAAACAGAGGCTTTGACACAGCTCCAACGTGCAAGTTTCCCATGTGTAGATGAGATGTTTTCTGATGGGTGAGTCAAAAAACAGCTATATGCTGCTTTTGAAATCCAGGAATGTGAGGAGAGATGCCTGGAAACCAAAGCAATGGATCTGATTAGTGCCTAGGGGCCTGTTCTTTCCTTTTTACCTCTGGGGACATCTGTCTATGGGTCTGAGTGCAGGTAGGTGCTCAGTTGGGCTCAGATTGCCCCTGTTTTTCCTGGGAAGCCACCACTATTGAGATGGATCAGGGACTTTCGAGGTTTATCCTATTAGAAGGGCTGTGGCCATTGGAATGGGCACACACAATTCCCTTGGAGAGGGCAAGTACAGTCCTCAGGTTTGGCTCCAGGGGCCTGAGCCTGTAGGTTGTGTAGGCCAGGGCTGTTTGGACAGTTGTCTGAAAACACAAACTCGGCTTATGTTTCGGATCATAGGTATGGCATGACTGATCTACAGACCATGAGGAGAACCCTTCGGGATTTGAAAGAAGGGCGAGTGTGAGGCTCCTGCTCAAGTTTTTGTCTCTGGATATCGTGTCACTCATGGTCGTGGAATTTCTGGGTGACTTCATGGGAAATGGACGAGTCTTACTCTCTGGTGGTTTGGCCCCGTCCAAAGAGTTTGGGTTCATTCTGTGGGCTGGAAGAAGTCCGTTTTTATTGTTGTTGTTGTTGTTTTCTTTTTTAACCTCAGGTGTCCCATCAAATGAGGGATTCCAGAGTAGAGCCCTGGCGAGGGGCGACTGGACAATAAGAAATCTGGTTAAAAATTGGGGCCTAGGGACATGTCAAGCCCATTTTGACATCTAAAGGTCCAGGCAATGAGAGGACTTACTAGAGGACAGGACTCATGCTGAGGGTCACAATGCGTGTGTATGCCCTCGTAACACTCAAGAATGGGCGGGGCCTCAGGGTGAATGCTGGTTTCTCCAAAACTGAACGTTGAAGAACGTGCCAACCACAAGGATTCTTGCCATGGGTAAAGAGGAGTTCTGATTTCTGCATCACACTCACCCCTGGGCAGTGATTGGAGATAAGGTCTCGTTCTGAAGCCTGAAAACTGAGGTAGGGAAGAGATGATGACCTAAGGCCATGGCGGGTTTTATGTGCTCAGTGTGCGGTCAGCTTTCTGGGTGTTGGTCAGGAGGTCCGTGCTCAGGTTGTGTTCGACAGTGCATTATTGCCCAGGTTAGACTATATAATTTGGGTAAAGTCGAGTGCTGTGTAGGTTTACCCTCATTTAAGGTGCCTGGGCAGCTCATGAGGCAATAATTTTTTTTCTAGAGGGCAGGCAGAATGCTGCATTGTGGGTCCGGAATTGCCAAACTTGAGGGCTTCGGGGCCAGGAGTGTGAGGACGGAAGTCTGAGAAGACAAGCTAGACTTGGGTTTCGGGGGGGCATGGCAGGTACCCCCTGCATATCTGAACCAATATCTCATCCATGTGAAGTCAGGGCGAGGATCAGACGTTGGCTCAGGTGGGAGTTTCTGAGCATGACGGCCGCTTCATGAAGGGAGCAGAATCTCGATGCCATTGAGGATTTCCCACGTTGGGAGTTGTGGGATGCCCCCTTCAAGGATTCCTTCTGCGGGACAATTGAGACCTTTTGGACAGCTCCAGGACATTCCATATGGAATGACTCCATAGCACCGTTTGCGGATGGATGCCTGGGAAGCCGGCCTCGCATTCCAATTTTCTCCTAGCAACAAGACAGTTTAGATCTGATGGCTCTGCCTGAGCAACCGGGGTGGCTGAGTTGAAATGGACTTTCCTGAGGATGGGTCCTAATGTGCTTTTGTGTCAATGAGTGCCTTGGAATGGGGCGGTGGCACCGGGACCCTGAAGTACTCTCCTAAGCTTTGGACATGGCTCCCATGCACAGGTTTCCTTGTGGAGACGAGATGAGTTCTGATGGGTGCCTCAGGAAAACCCCTATGCTCGTATTGGAATCAGGCTTTTGAGGACACATGCCTGTAACCCAAAGCAATGGATCCTATGATGGCCTAGGGTCCTGTCTGGTTCAATCTTCTTCTCTGGGGACATCCATCTATGGTATGAGTGGAGGTCGATTATCAGCTGGCGTTAGACAGCCCTTGTTTGTTCAGGGCGACCAAATCTATTGGGATGGCCTCAGGGACTTTGGAGGTTTCTCCTAATTTGTACGATTTTGGTCCAAGAAATGGGCAGAATTCCCATGGATTGGTAGGCACAGTCCTAATGTGTGGCTCCAGGGGCCCAGCCTGGAGGGCGTGTGGCCCAAGACTTTGAGGACAGAAGTCTGAAAACACAAACTCAGCTTAGGTTTGGGGACGTAGGTATGGCAGGCCCGATCACCAAACCATGAGAAGAACTCTTCAGGATACGAAGAAAATGCGAGTCTGAGGTGCTTGCTCAGGCTTTTGTCTCTGGATTTTGAATCAGCGATGGCCGTGGAATGTCGGGGAGGCCTCATGGGCCATGGACGAATCTTCCTCTCTGAGGATTTGGCCCGATTCCCAATTTCTTTTCGTCAATCTGTGGGATGGGAGGACTCATTTCAGTTTTGTTACCTCAGATGTCCCACCAAAAGAGGAATTCCAAAGCCTAGCCGTGGGGAAGACTGAAGGGACAACCCGAACTATGGTTAAAAATTGGGGCCTAGGGGCATGGCAAGCCCAATATGCTATCTCTTCATCCAGCCACTGAGTGACCTTACTTGAGGACTGGGCTCAGCCTGAGCGTCACAATGTGTGTTTGTGACCAATGTGGCCCGCCAGCATGGGCGGGGCCTCATGGGCCACACTGGTTTCAACTACACTGAACGTTGGACAACATGCCAACCACAGGGTTTTTTCCCATGGGGGGAAAGAGTTCTGATTTCTGCATCACCTTCTACCCTAGGCAGTGATTGGAGATAAGGTCTAGGTTCTGAAACCTGAAAACCGATGTTGGGAAGAGATGACGACCTAAGGCCATGGCGGCTCGATGAGCTCAGTGTGCGGCCAGCTGTCTGGGAGGGTCCACGCGGTCCAGGCTCAGGCTGTGTCAGAAAGGGCATTAGTGCCCTGGTCAGGCTAAGTATTTGGGGTACAGCCAAGGTCGGTGCAGGTTGATTCTCATTTGGGGTTACTGGGTAGCCCCAGAGGACAATGTTTTTCTTCTGGAGGGCCGGCAGAGTGCTGCATTGTAGTTCTGGATTGCCAAACTGGAGGGCTTGTGGGCCAGTAGTCTGACGACAAAAGTCTGAGAACACAAGCTAGGCTTAGGTTTCTGGGTGAGGCCATGGCAGGCACAATCTACAGACCTGAATCGAGATCTCGTGCATCTGAAGTCAGGGCGAGGATCAGACGATCGCTCAGGTTGGAGTTTCTGTCCCTGATGGCCCCTTCATGAATGGGGGGGGGGCCATCACGAGGACATGGGTGTTTTCCCACGATGGGTGTTGTGAGAAGCTCCAAACTGCAGAGAGTCTTCTGCAGGACAATTGAGACCTGTTGTTTGGCTCCACGCCAATGATTCTGAGCAGGGTTCTAAGGATGGATGGCTGGGTATCCCACCTCGCATTCCAATTGTCTCCTAGCAACAAGACAGGTTAGATCTCCTGGATCTGTGGGGAGCAACCGAGGACACTGAGTTGAAATGGACACCCCTGGGGATGGGTCCTAACGTGCTTTTGTGTTATGGAGACTTTGGAATGAAGCGGTGGCACTGGGGCCCTAGAGGTTTCTCCTAAACAGAGGCTTTGACACAGCTCCAACGTGCAAGTTTCCCATGTGTAGATGAGATGTTTTCTGATGGGTGAGTCAAAAAACAGCTATATGCTGCTTTTGAAATCCAGGAATGTGAGGAGAGATGCCTGGAAACCAAAGCAATGGATCTGATTTGTGCCTAGGGGCCTGTTCTTTCCTTTTTACCTCTGGGGACATCTGTCTATGGGTCTGAGTGCAGGTAGGTGCTCAGTTGGGCTCAGATTGCCCCTGTTTTTCCTGGGAAGCCACCACTATTGAGATGGATCAGGGACTTTCGAGGTTTATCCTATTAGAAGGGCTGTGGCCATTGGAATGGGCACACACAATTCCCTTGTAGAGGGCAAGTACAGTCCTCAGGTTTGGCTCCAGGGGCCTGAGCCTGTAGGTTGTGTAGGCCAGGGCTGTTTGGACAGTTGTCTGAAAACACAAACTCGGCTTATGTTTCGGGTCATAGGTATGGCATGACTGATCTACAGACCATGAGGAGAACCCTTCGGGATTTGAAAGAAGGGCGAGTGTGAGGCTCCTGCTCAAGTTTTTGTCTCTGGATATCGTGTCACTCATGGTCGTGGAATTTCTGGGTGACTTCATGGGAAATGGACGAGTCTTACTCTCTGGTGGTTTGGCCCCGTCCAAAGAGTTTGGGTTCATTCTGTGCGCTGGAAGAAGTCCCTTTTTGTTGTTGTTGTTGTTGTTTTCTTTTTTAACCTCAGGTGTCCCACCAAATGAGGGATTCCAGAGTAGAGCCCTGGCGAGGGGCGACTGGACAATAAGAAATCTGGTTAAAAATTGGGGCCTAGGGACATGTCAAGCCCATTATGACATCTAAAGGTCCAGGCACTGAGAGGACTTACTAGAGGACAGGACTCATGCTGAGGGTCACAATGCGTGTGTATGCCCTCGTAACACTCAAGAATGGGCGGGGCCTCAGGGTGAATGCTGGTTTCTCCAAAACTGAACGTTGAACAACGTGCCAACCACAAGGATTCTTGCCATGGGTAAAGAGGAGTTCTGATTTCTGCATCACACTCACCCCTGGGCAGTGATTGGAGATAAGGTCTCGTTCTGAAGCCTGAAAACTGAGGTAGGGAAGAGATGATGACCTAAGGCCATGGCGGGTTTTATGTGCTCAGTGTGCGGTCAGCTTTCTGGGTGTTGGTCAGGAGGTCCGTGCTCAGGTTGTGTTCGACAGTGCATTAGTGCCCAGGTTAGACTATATAATTTGGGTAAAGTCGAGTGCTGTGTAGGTTTACCCTCATTTAAGGTGCCTGGGCAGCTCATGAGGCAATAATTTTTTTTCTAGAGGGCAGGCAGAATGCTGCATTGTGAGTCCGGAATTGCCAAACTTGAGGGCTTCGGGGCCAGGAGTGTGAGGACGGAAGTCTGAGAAGACAAGCTAGACTTGGGTTTCGGGGGGGCATGGCAGGTACCCCCTGCATATCTGAACCAATATCTCATCCATGTGAAGTCAGGGCGAGGATCAGACGTTGGCTCAGGTGGGAGTTTCTGAGCATGACGGCCGCTTCATGAAGGGAGCAGAATCTCGATGCCATTGAGGATTTCCCACGTTGGGAGTTGTGGGATGCCCCCTTCAAGGATTCCTTCTGCGGGACAATTGAGACCTTTTGGACAGCTCCAGGACATTCCATATGGAATGACTCCATAGCACCGTTCGCGGATGGATGCCTGGGAAGCCGGCCTCACATTCCAATTTTCTCCTAGCAACAAGACAGTTTAGATCTGATGGCTCTGCCTGAGCAACCGGGGTGGCTGAGTTGAAATGGACTTTCCTGAGGATGGGTCCTAATGTGCTTTTGTGTCAATGAGTGCCTTGGAATGGGGCGGTGGCACCGGGACCCTGAAGTACTCTCCTAAGCTTTGGACATGGCTCCCATGCACAGGTTTCCTTGTGGAGACGAGATGAGTTCTGATGGGTTCCTCAGGAAAACCCCTATGCTCGTATTGGAATCAGGCTTTTGAGGACACATGCCTGTAACCCAAAGCAATGGATCCTATTATGGCCTAGGGTCCTGTCTGGTTCAATCTTCTTCTCTGGGGACGTCCATCTATGGTATGAGTGGAGGTCGATTATCAGCTGGCGTTAGACAGCCCTTGTTTGTTCAGGGCGACCAAATCTATTGGGATGGCCTCAGGGACTTTGGAGGTTTCTCCTAATTTGTACGATTTTGGTCCAAGGAATGGGCAGAATTCCCATGGATTGGTAGGCACAGTCCTAATGTGTGGCTCCAGGGGCCCAGCCTGGAGGGTGTGTGGCCCAAGACTTTGAGGACAGAAGTCTGAAAACACAAACTCAGCTTAGGTTTGGGGACGTAGGTATGGCAGGCCCGATCACCAAACCATGAGAAGAACTCTTCAGGATACGAAGAAAGTGCGAGTCTGAGGTGCTTGCTCAGGCTTTTGTCTCTGGATTTTGAATCAGCGATGGCCGTGGAATGTCGGGGAGGCCTCATGGGCCATGGACGAATCTTCCTCTCTGAGGATTTGGCCCGATTCCCAATTGCTTTTCGTCAATCTGTGGGATGGGAGGACTCATTTCAGTTTTGTTACCTCAGGTGTCCCACCAAAAGAGGAATTCCAAAGCCAAGTCGTGGGGAAGACTGAAGGGACAACCCGAACTATGGTTAAAAATTGGGGCCTAGGGGCATGGCAAGTCCAATATGCTATCTCTTCATCATCCAGCCACTGAGTGGCCTTACTTGAGGACTGGGCTCAGCCTGAGCGTCACAATGTGTGTTTGTGACCAATGTGGCCCACGAGCATGGGCGGGGCCTCATGGGCCACACTCGTTTCAACTACACTGAACGTTGGACAACATGCCAACCACAAGGTTTCTTGCCATGGGGAAGGAGTTCTGATTTCTGCATCACCTTCAACCCTGGGCAGTGATTGGAGATAAGGTCTAGGTTCTGAAACCTGAAAACCGAGGTTGGGAAGAGATGACGACCTAAGGCCATGGCGGCTCGATGTGCTCAGTGTACGGCTAGCTGTCTGGGTGGGTCCACGGGGTCCAGGCTCAGGCTGGGTCAGAAAGGGCATTAGTGCCCTGGTCAGCCTATGTATTTGGAGTACATCCAATGTCGGTGCAGGTTGATCCTCATTTGGGGTTACTGGGTAGCCCCAGAGGACAATGTTTTTCTTCTGGGGGGCCGGCAGAGTGCTGCATTATAGTTCTGGATTGCCAAACTGGAGGGCTTGTGGGCCAGTAGTCTGACGACAAAAGTCTGAGAACACAAGCTAGGCTTAGGTTTCTGGGTGAGGCCATGGCAGGCACAATCTACAGACCTGAATCGAGATCTCGTGCATCTGAAGTCAGGGCGAGGATCAGACGATCGCTCAGGTTGGAGTTTCTGTCCCTGATGGCCCCTTCATGAATGGGGGGAGCATCACGAGGCCATGGGGGTTTTCCCACGATGGGAGTTGTGAGAAGCTCCAAACTGCAGAGAGTCTTCTGCAGGACAATTGAGACCTGTTTTTGGCTCCAGGCCAATGATTCTGAGCAGGGTTCTAAGGATGGATGGATGGGTAGCCCACCTCGCATTTCAATTGTCTCCTAGCAGCAAGACAGGTTAGATCTCCTGGATCTGTGGGGAGCAACCGTGGACGCTGAGTTGAAATGGACACCCCTGGGGATCGGTCCTAATGTGCTTTTGTGTCTATGGAGACCTTGGAATGAAGCGGTGGCACTGGGGCCCTAAAGGGTTCTCCTAAACAGAGGCTTTGACACAGCCCCTACGTGCAAGTTTCCCATGTGTAGATGAGATATTTTCTGATGGGTGAGTCAAGAAACAGCTATATGCTGCTTTTGAAATCCAGGCCTCTGTGGAGAGATGCCTGGAAACCAAAGCAATGGATCTGATTAGTGCCTAGGCGCCTGTTCTTTCCTTCATACCTCTGGGGACATCTGTCTATGGGTCTGAGTGCAGGTAGGTGCTCAGTTGGGCTCAGATTACCCCTGTTTTTCCTGGGAAGCCACCAATATTGAGATGGATCAGGGACTTTGGAGGTTTATCCTATTAGAAGGGTTGTGGCCTTTGGAATGGGCACACACAATTCCCTCTGAGAGGACAAGTACAGTCCTCAGGTTTGGCTCCAGGGGCCTGAGCCTGTAGGTTGTGTAGGCCAGGGCTGTTTGGAAAGTTGTGTGAAAACACACACCCTCCATGCTAGGGCCCCTGGAACCACACATCAGTATTGTTCCTGTCCTCTCAAAGGGAATTCTTCATATTTCATTGGCCACAACCATATAAATCAGGAGAAATCTCCAATGTCCCTGGGACCATCCCAATATTGTAGGCTGCTCGGAACAAACAGAGGTGATCTGACACTAGCTGAGCAACTAGCTCCACACAGACTCGGAGAGAGATGTCCCCAGAGAAGAACATTGAACTAGACAGGCCCCTAGGCCCTAATCAGATCCATTGCTTTGGTTTCCAGGCATCTCTTCTCAGAGGCCTGGTTTCCAATACCAGCCTATGGGGTTTCCATAGGCTCCTTCAGAGCAAGTCTTGTCTGCACATTGGAAACTTGCTCGAGGAGCTATGTCAGAACCTCAGAGGCCTGGTTTTCAATACCACCATATGGGGGTTTCCTGAGGCATCAGTCAGAACAAATGTCTTCTCCACATGGGAAACGTGCTCTTTCAAGCTGTGTCAAAACCTCCGGCTAGGAAAATCCTTCAGAGCCCCGGTGCCACCACCTCATTCCAAGGTCTCCATGGACACAATCCCACATTAGGACCCATCTGCAGGAGAGTCTTTTTCAACTCAGTGCCCTTGGGTGCTCCCCTAGAGCCAGCAGATCGAACCTATCTTGTCACTAGGAGACAATTGGAATGTGAGGCGGGCTGGCTAGGCATCCATCTGTAGAAAACTACTCTGAAGTAATTCCATATGGGACGTCCTGGAGCCATCCAACAGGTCACAGCTGTCCTGCAGAAGGAATCCTTGCGCTTTGGAGCACCTCACAACTCCCATCATGGGAAAAGCTCTGTGGCCTCGTGGTGCACTGTCCCCTTCATGAAAGAGCCATCTTGGACAGAAACTCCAACCTGAGCCAACGTCTAATCCTCACCCTGACTTCAGATGCACGAAATCTTGATTCAACTCTGCAGAGTGTGCCTGCCGAAACCCCGCCCCGAAGCAAAACCTAGCTATTGTTCTCAGACTTCGTCCTCACACTCCGAGCCCACCAGCCCTCCAGTTAGGGAATTCTGGAGAGACACAATGCAGCACTCTGACTGCCCTCCAGAAGGGAAACGTTGTCCTATGGGGCTAACCAGAAACACCAAATGAGGATCAACCTGCATGCCACTTGACTCTACCCCAATTATACAGTTTCGCTTCGGCGTTAATGCCCTGTCTTGCACAGCCTGAGGTCTGAATTTTCAACCGACACCCAGACAGCTGGCTGTACACTGAGCACATCAGACCCGCCATGGCTTTAGGTCATCATCTCTTCCCAACCTTGGTTTTCAGGCTTCAGAACCTAGACCTTATATATACTCACTACCCAGGGGTGAACGTGATGCAGAAATGAAACTCCTTCTTCCTCAAGGCAAGAAACCTTGTGGTTGGCATGTTTTCCAACGTTCAGTGTAGGAGAATCCAGTGTAGCCCATGAGTCCCCGCCCATGCTTGAGAACCGCAATGGGCACAAACACATTGGGACCCTCAGTGTGAGCCCTGTCCTCAAGTAAAGCCTCTCAGGGTCTGGACCAAGAACCCGCATTGCCATCCCTAGTCCCCCAATATTAATGAGAGGTTGAGGGTTCTAATCACCCCTATTCAGGTCTCTGCTCTGGAACCCCTGAGGAAAAAAAATATTGAAGGGTCTCCTCCATCCCCTGAATGAGCCCCAAAACTTGGGATCTGACCAAATCTTAAAAGAGAAAGAATCATCCATGGCCAAAGAGGCCATCCCGTCATTCCATGGCCACCATTGACACAATATCTAGAGACAAAAGCCTGGAGATATGCCTCACACTTGCCCTTTGTTCATAGCCTGATAAATTCTTCTCGCGGTCTATAGATCAGGCTTGTCATACCTACGTCCACAAATCTAAGCTGAGTTTGGGTTTTCAGGTTTCTGTCCCCACTGTCCTGGCCCACACACCCTCCAGGCTGGGGCCCCTGGAGCCATGCCTCAGGACTGTGCCTGCCTTCTCCAAGCAAATTCTGCCCATTCCATTGGCCACAACCCTAAAGATTAGGAGAACACTCCAACGTCCCTGAGGCCATCCCAATAGTGTTGGCCACTCAGGGCAAACAGGGTGATCTGTCCCAAGATGAGCAACTACCTCAACTCAGATCCATAGACAGATAACCCCAGAGAAGAAGATTGAACCGGACAGGCACCTAGGCCCTAATCAGATCCATTGCTTTTGATTCCAGGCATCTCTCCTCAGAGGCCTGGTTTCCAATACCAGCATATGTGTTCTTCAAGAGGTACCAGTCTGAACAAATCTCATTTCCACATGGGAAACATGCATTTTGGAGCTGTGTCACAACCTCCAGTTAAGGGAAACCTTCAGGTCCCAGCAGCCAACACCCCATTCCAAGGTCTCCATGGACACAAACCCGCATTATGACCCATCCGCAGGCGAGTCCATTTCAACACATCCCCTTTGTTTGCTCCCCAAAAGAAGCAGATCGAACCTGCCTTGTCACTAGGAGACAATAGGAATGTGAGGCGGGCACTCCAGGAATCCATCCTTAGAACCCTGCACTGCCGTGGTTCCGCATGGGACGTCCTGGAGCAATCTGACCGGTCTCGACTGTCCCGTAGAAGGAATCCTTGCCGATTGGAGCAACTTACAATGCCAATCGTGGGAAAGTCTCCATAGCCCCATGATGCCCCCCACCATCATGAAGGGGCCATCCTGAACAGAAACTTCAACCTGAGCCTTCGTCTGATCCTCGCCCTGACTTCAGATGCATGAGATTTAGATTTAGCTCTACAGAGTGTGCCTGCCATGATCTTGACCCAAAACCTAAGCCTAGCTTGTGTTCTCTCACTTCCTTCCTCACAATTCTGGCCCACAAGCCCTCCAGTGTGAGAATTCCGTCGCTACAATGCAGCACTCTTCCTTCCCTCCAGAAGAAAAACGTTGCCCCTGGGGCTACCCAGAAACGCCAAATGAGGATCAACCTGCATGCCACTCAACTTTACTCCAATTATACAGTCTAAGCTTGGCACTAATGCCCTGTCTGACACAGCCTGAGCCTGGACCTCCTGGATGACACCCAGAAAGGTGGTGTCACACCTAAGGACTGTGTCAGTGCTCTCCAAGGGAACTCTGCCCGTTTCTTTTGCCACAACCTTACAGATTAGGAGAAACCTCCAATTCCCAAGACCAGCCCAATAGTGTTGGCCTCCCCCAACAAACATGGGTGATCTGACACAAGCTGAGCAGTGACCTCCATTCTGAATCTTAGACAGAGACACTCAGAGGAGAATATTGAAAAGGACAGGCCCCTAGACCGTAATCAGATCCATTGCTTTGGATTCCAGGCATTGTTCCCCAGATGCTTGGTTTCCAATACCAGGTTGTGGGGGTTTCAGAACAAATCTCGTCTCTACATGGGAAACTTGCTCTTTGGAGCTGCATCAAAACCTCAGGTTAGGAGAATTCTTCAGGGAAACAGAGCCACTGCCCCATTCCAAGGGATCCATGGACACAAATCCACATCATGACTGATCCTCATGAGAGTCCATTTCAATTCAGCCCCCTCGGTTGTTCCCCCAGTGACAGCAGATCGAATCCTCCTTTTCACTAGGACACAACTGGAATGCAAGTTGGACTGCCCAGGCATCCATCATTAGAACTGTGCTTTGGAGCATTTCTTATGGGACGTCCTTGATCCATCCAAAAGGTCGTGACTGTCCCGCTGACGGAATCCTTGTGGTTTGGAGCATCACACACTCACAAAGTTGGAAATCTTCCATGGTTTCCTGATGCCCCCCCACTTTCATGAAGGGGACATCATGTACAGAAACTCCAACCTAAGCCAACATCTGATCCTCGCCCTGACTTCAGATGCACGAGATCTCATTTCAGGTCTGTAGAGTGTGCCTGCCATGTCACCGCTGCGAATTCTAAGCTGAACTTGTATTCTCAGACTTCTGTCCAAAAACACCTGGCCCACAAGCCCTGAAGTTGGCAATTCTGGAGCCAGAATGCAGCACTCTGCCTGCCCTCCAGAAGAAAATCTTTGCCCTATGGGGCCAACCAGAAACCCCAAATGAGGACCAACCTTCACATCACTCGACTGTACCCCAATTATACAGTCTAGCCTGGGGACTAATGCCCTGCCTGACACAGCCTGAGCCCAGACCTCATGATCGACACAGACATCTGGCCGCACACTAAGTGCAACGGACCCACCATGGCCTTAGGTCGTCATCTCTTACCAACCTCGGTTTTCAGGCTTCAGAATCTAGACCTTATCTCTACTCACTGCCATGCCGTGTACGTGATGCAGAAATCAGAACTCCTCCTTCCCCATGACCAGAAACCCTGTGGTTGGCATGTTGTCCAACGTGCAGTGTAGGAGAAACCAGCATGGCCCATGAGGCCTCAGACATGCTTGAGGGCTGTGAAGGGCACAAACACACATTAGGACCCTCAGCATGAACCCTGGCCTCAAGTAAAGCCTCTCCAGGGCTGGACCAAGAGCCCACATATGGAGATTACCATGCCCCTACTCCCCAAACCTTAACCAGTGCTTGAGAAGTCTAGTCACCCCTACTCAGATCTCTTCTCTAGAATCCCTCCTTGGTGGGACACATGAGGTTAAAAAAAAATAGAGAAAGGACTCCTACCGTCCAAAGAATGACCGCAAACACTTGGAATTGGGCCAAATTCACAGAGAGAAGTACTCGTCCATGGCTGATGAGGCCATCCTGACATTCCACGGCCACCATTGACACAAAATCCGGAGACAAAAGCCTGAAAAAGCGCCACACACTCGCCCTTTGTTCAAAGCCTGAAAAATTCTCACGGTCTGTAGATCGGGCCTGCCATACCTATGTCCCCAAACCTAAGCCAAGTTTGTGTTTTCAGACTTCTGTCTCCATTGTCCTGGCCCACACACCCTCAAGGCTTGGCCCCATGGAGCCACACCTCAGGACTGTGCCTGCCCTCTCCATGGGAATTCTGCTCATTCCTTTGGCACAACCTGACAGATTAGGAGAAACATCCGAAGTCCCCGAGGCCACCCCAATATTGTAGGATGTCCGGGACAAACTGGGACCATCTGCCACAAGCTGAGCCACTACCTCCAATCAGACCTGTAGATAGATATCCATAGAAAAGAAGATTGAAGAGGACAGGCACCTAGGCCCTAAACGAATTCATTGCTTTTGTTTTCATGTATCTCTCCTCAGAGGCCTGGATTCCAATACCAGCACATGGGGGTTTCTGGAGCTACCAATCAGAACAAATCGCATGCCACATGGGAATCATGCTATATGGAACTGTGTCAAAACCTCCAGTTAGGAGAAAATTTCACGTCACTGGAGCCACCGCCCCATTCCAATGTCTCAATGGACACAATCCCACATTATGACCCATCCTCAGGAGAGTCCATTTCAACTCAAACCTGGCGGTTGCTCACCCAGTGCCAGCAGATCAAACCTGCTTTGTCACTAGGAGACAATTGGAATGCGAGTTCATTGCCCAGGTATCCATGTTAGAACTCTGCTCTGGAGAAATTCCTAATGGGGTGTCCTTGATCCATTCAACAGGTCTCAACTGTCCTGCAGAAGGAATCCTTGTGGTTTGCAGCATCACACACTCGCACCGTGGGAAAACTTCCATGGCCTCGTGATGCCTCCACCTTCAGGTAGAGGACATCATGGACAGAAACTCCCGTCTGATCCTCGCCCTGACCTCAGATGCATGAGATCTCAATTCAGCTCTGCAGAGTGTGCCTGCCTTGCCCTCGCCCCAAAACCTAAGCCAGCTCGCGTTCTCAGACTTCCATCCTCACAGTCCTGGCCCACAAGCCTTCCACTTTGGGAATTCTGGAGACAAAATGCAGCACTCTGCCTGCCCTCCAGAAGAGAGACTTTGCCCTAGGGGTCTACCCAGAAACATCAAATGAGGATCAACCTGCAATTCTCTAGAGTGTACCCCAATTATACAGTCTAGCCTGGGCACTAATGCCCTGTCTGACACAGCCTGACCCCAGACCTCGTGACCGACACCCAGACACCTGGCCTCACACTGAACACATCGAACATGCCATGGCCTTAGGTCATCATCTCTTCCCAACCTTGGTCTTCAGGCTTCAGAACCTAGACATTATCTCCACTCACAACTAAGTGATGTACGTGATGCAGAAATCAGAACTTCACCTTCCCCATGACCAGAAACCTTGTGGTTGGCATGTTGTCCAACGTTCAGTATATGAGAACCCAGCATGGCCAATGAGGCCTCAGACATGCTTGAGGGCTGTGATGGGCACAAACACACATTAGGACCCTAAGCATGAACCCTGGCCTCAAGTAAAGCCTCTCCGGGGCTGGACCAAGAGCCTGCATATGGGACTTGCCATGCCCCTACTCCCCCAATCCTAGCCAGAGCTTGAGAAGTCTAGTCAACCTTATTCAGAGCTCTTTTCTGGAATCCCTATTTGGTGGGACACATAAGGTAAAAAAAAAAAAAAAAAAAAAAAAAAAAAAAAAAAAAAACAAGATAAAGAAAAAAAAAAAGTAAGGACTCCTACCATCCAACGAATGACCCCAAACACTTGGAATCTGGCCAAATCCACAGAGAGAAATACTCGTCCATGGTCGATGAGGCCAGCCTGACATTCCACGGCCACCATTGACACAAAATCCGGAGACAAAAACCTGAAAAAGCGCCACACACTTGCCCTTTGTTCAGAGCCCCCAAAATTCTCAAGGTCTGTAGATCGGGCCTGCCATACCTATGTCCCCAAACCTAAGCCGAGTTTGTGTTTTCAGACTTCTGTCTCCATTGTCCTCACCCACACATTCTAAAGGCTGGGCCCCATGGAGCCACACCTCAGGACTGTGCCTGCCCTCTCCAAGGGAATTCTGCTCATTCATGTGGCACAACCTGACAGATTAGGAGAATCATCCAAAATCTCTGAGGCCATCCCAATAGTGTAGGATGTCCTGGACATACAGGAACCCTCTGGCACAAGCTGAGCCACTACCTCCAATCAGAACCTTAGACAGATATCCATAGAAAAGAATATTGAACAAGACAGGCACCTAGGCCCTAATTGGATCCATTGCTTTTGTTTTCAGGCATCTCTCCTCAGAGGCCTGGATTCCAATACCAGCATAAGGGGGTTTCCAGAGCTACCTATCAGAAAAAATCTCGTCTCCACATGGGAATCTTGCTCTATGGAGCTGTGTCATAACCTCCAGTTAGGAGAAAACTTCAGGTCACTGGAGCCACTGCCCCATTTGAATATCTCCATGGACACAATCCCAAATTATGACCCATCCTCAGGAGAGTCCATTTCAACTAAACCCCCTCGGTTGCTACTCCAGAGCCAGCAGATTGAACCTGCCTTGTCGCTAGGAGACAATTGAAATGCGAGTTGGGCTCCTCAGGCATCCATCCTTAGAACCCTGCTCTTGCGTCGTTCCTTATGGGACATCCTTGAGCCATCCAACAGGTCTCGACTGTCCCACAGGAGTCCTTGTGCATGGACCACCTAACAACTCATATCATGGAAAGCTTCCAAGGTCACATGATGCCCCCAATCTTCATGAAGGCAGATCATGGAAAGAAACTCCAACCTGAGCCAACAGCTGATCTCGCCTTGACTTCAGATGCACGAGATCTTGATTCAGCTCTTCAGAGTGTACCTGCTGTGCCCTCACCCCAAAACCTAAGCGTAGCTAGTGTTCTCCGACTTCCATCCTCACTCTCCTGGACCACACGCCCTCTATTTTGGGATTTCCGATGACACAGTGCTGCACTCTGCCTGCCCTCTAGAAGAAAAATATTGCCCTATGGGTCTACCCAGAAACCTCAAATGAGGATAAACCTGCACGTCACTCAACTGTACACCAATTATATAGTCTAGCCTGTGCACTAATGCCCTGTCTGACAGAACCTGAGGCCTGAATTCCCAACCGACACCCAGACAGCTTGCAGTACACTGAGAACATCTGAACCGCCATGGCCTTAGGTCGCCATCTCTTTCCAACTTCGGTTTTCAGGCTACAGAATCCTAGACCTTATCTCTACTCACTTCCCATGGGTGAACGTGATGCAGAAATCAGAACTCCTCCTTCCCTCTCGCCAGAATCTTGTGGTTGGCATCTTGTCCAACGTTCAGTGGAGGACCCCTGTAGGGCCTACAGGGGTAGTAGTAGGGCCCCTGAGGGTAGTGTAGGGTCCCTGAGGCCCTGCCTATTCTTAAGAGCTGCGGTGGGCTCAAACACACATTGGGACCCTCAGTTTGAGCCCTGTCCTCAAGAAAAGCCTCTCAGTGGCTGGATCATGAGCCCGCATATGGGGCCTGCCATGCCCCAAGTCACCCAATCTTAACCAGAGGTAGAGACATCTAGTCACCCCTACTCAGGGCTCTGCTCTGGAATCCCTCTTTGGTGGGACATTTGAGGTAAATAAACACAGAAAGGACTCCTCCCACTCACAGAATGACCCCAATCACTTGGGATTGGGCCATCCCAAGTGATTGGGGTCCAGAGAGAAAGACTCGTCCATGGCCCATGAGGCCAGCCCGACATTCCACGGCCACTATTGACACAAAATCCAGAGACATAAGCTTCAGCAAGCGTTCACACTCACCCTTAGGTCATAGCCCAAAAAATTCTCCTCATAGTCTGTAGATTGGGCCTGCCATACCTACGTCCCCAAACCTAAGCCGAGTTTGTGTTTTCAGACTTCTATCCTGACATCCCTGTCCCACACACCCTCCAGACTGAGGCCCCTGGAGCCACACCTCAGGACTGTGCCTGCCCTCTCCAAGGAAATTCTTCCCATTCCATTGGCCACAACCCTACAGATAAGGAGAAACCTCCAAAGTCCCAGAGGCCATTCCAATAGTGTAGGCCACCCAGGACAAAGAGGGGCGATCTCTCACAAGCTGAGCAACGACGTCAACTCACCCGTAGACAGATAACCCAAGAGAAGAAGATTAAACTGGACTGGCCCCTAGAATGTAATTGGTTCCATTGCTTTTTTTTCTAAGCATCTCTCCTCAGAGGCCTGTTTTCCAATACCAGCATATGGGGGATTCCAGAGATACCAATCAGAACAAATCTTGTCTTCACATGGGAAACTTATCCTTTGGAGCTCTGTAAAAGCCTCCAGTTAGGAGAAACCTTCAGGTAGCCGGAGCAACCGCCCTATTCCAAGGTCTCCATGGACACATACCCGCATTATGACCATTCGGCAGGAGAGTACATTTCAACTCAGCCCCGTCGATTACTCCCCCAGAGGCAGAATATCAAACCTGCCTTGTCGCTAGGAGACAACTGGAATGCAAAGCAGACTCTCTAGGCATCCATCCATGGAATCCTGCTCTGGCGCCGTTCCATATGGGATGTCCTGGAGCCTTCCAAAAGGTCTTGACTGTCCCACAGAAGGAATCCTTGCAGATTGGAGCATCTCACAACTCCTATCATGGGAAAACCTACATGGCCTCATGAGATGCTCCCCTTTATAAAGGGGCCATCATGGACAGAAACCCCAACCTGAGCCAACTTCTGATGCATTGCTTTGGTTTCTAGGTATCTCTCCTCAGAGGCCTGGTTTCCAATATCAGAATATGGGGGTTTCCTAAGGAAACAATCAGAACAGATCTCATCTCCACATGGGAAACTTGCTCTTTGGAGCTGTGTCAATACCTCAGGTTAGGAGGATCCTTCAGGGCGCTGGCACCATGGCCCAATCCCAAGGTCTCCAAGGACACAAACTTACATTATGAACCATTCTCAGGAGAGTCCATTTCAAATCAGCCCCCTCGGCTGCTCACCCAGAGCCAGCAGATCAAACCTTCCTTGTCACTAGGAGACAGTTAGAATGGGAGGCGGGCTTCCCAGGCATCCATCCTTAGAACCCTGATCTGGAGAACTTCTTTATGGGACGTCTTGAATCCAACCAACCTGTCTTGACTGTCTCGCAGAATGAATCCTTGTGGTTTGAAGCATCACACAATAACACTGTGAGAAAACCTCCATTTCCTCATGATGCCCCACACCTTCATAAATGGGCCATCACGGACAGAAACTCCATCCTAAGCCAAAGTCTGAGCCTCGCCCTGAATTCAGAAGCATGAGATCTCGATTCAGCACTTGAGAGTGTGCCTGCTGGGCCCTCACCCTGAAACCTAAGCCTAACTTGTGTTCCCAGACTTCCGTCCTCAGAATCCTGGCCACACCCCTCCAGTTTGGAAATTCTGGAGACACAATGCTGCACACTGCCTGGCCTCCAGAAGAAAAATGTTGCCCTATAGGGCTAACCAGAACAGCCAAATGAGTAACAACCTGCATGCCACTCGACCATACCCCAATTATACAGTCTAGCCTGTGCACTAAAGCCCTGTCTGACACAGCCTGAGGGCAGACCTCCAGTCCAACACCCAGACAGTTGGCCGTACACTGAGCATATCAAACCCACAATGATTTAGGCCATCATCTCTACCCAACCTCAATTTTCACCTTCAGAACCTAGACCTTATCTCCACTCACTGCTCAGGAGTGAACGTGATGCAAGAATCAGAACTTATCCTTCGCCTTGGCAAGAAACCTAGTGGTTGGCATGTTGTCCAATGTTCATTGTAGGAGAAAGCAGCATGGACTATGAGGCCCCACCTATCCCTGAGGGCCACAATTTGCACAAACACACATTGTGACACTCAGCGTGAGCCCTATCCTCATGTAAAGCCTCTTAGTGACTGGAACAACAGCCCACATATGGGGCTTGCCAAGCCCCTAGTCCCCCAATCTCAACCAGAGTTCGAGATGTCTAGTCACCCCTACTCAGAGCTCTACTCGGGAATCCCTCTTTGGTGGGACACCTGAGGTAAAAAAAAAAAAAAAATACAGAAAGGACTCTTCCCATTCACAGAATGATCCCAACCACTTGGGATCAGGCCAAATCACCAGAGAAAGAATTGTCCATGGCCCTTTAGGACACCCCGACATTCCACGGCCACCATTGACACAAAATCCAGAGACAAAACGCTGAGCAAGCGCCACATACTCGCCCTTTGTTCATAGCCCGGAAAATTCTCACGGTCTGTAGATCGAGCCTTCATACATACATCCCCAAACCTAAGCTGAGTTTGTGTTTTCAGACTTCTGTCCCCACACTCCTGGTCCACACACCATCCAAGCTGGGGCCCCTGGAGCCACACCTCAGGACTGTGGCTTCCCTCTCCAGGGGAATTCTGCCATTTCCATTGGCCACAACCCTATAGATTAGGAGAATCCTCCAAACTCCCCCAGGCCATCCGAATTGTGTTGGCTGCCCAGGACAAACAGGGATGATCTTTCACAAGTTAGGAAACCAATTCCACTCACACCCAGAGACAGATATCCCCATAGAATAAGATTGAACTGGAAGGGCACTTAGGCCCTAATCAGATCCATTGCTTTTGATTCCAGTCATCTCTCCTCAGAGGCCTGGTTTCCAATACCAGCATATGGGAGATTCCTTAGGCACTCATCAAAACAATTCTCTTCTCTACATAGGAAACATACTCTTTAGAGCTCCATCAAAACCTCCGGTTATGAACATCCCTCAAGGCCCCGGATCAAGCACCCCATTCCAAGGTCTACATGGACACAAATGCACATTATGACCAATCCTCAACTCACCCATTTCAACACACCCGCCTCGGTTGCTCCCCTAGATCCAGCAGATCGAACTTGCCTTGGCTCTATGAGACACCTGGAATGGGAGGCAGGCTGCCCAGGCATCCATCCTTAGAACCCTGCTCTGGATAACTTTCTTATGGGATGTCCTGGAGCCATCCAACAGGTCTCGACGGTCCCAGAAGATATCATTGTGGTTTGGAGCATCTCACAATTCCCATCTTCGGAAAACCTCCATGTCCTCGTGACACCCTCCCCTTCATGAAGGGGCCGTCATGGACAGAAACTCCGACCTAAGCCAACGTCTGATCCTAGCTCTGTCTTCAGGTATACGGAATCTCGAATCATCTCTGCAGAGGGTGCCTGCCGTCCCCTCACCCCGAAATCTAAGTCTGGCTTGTGTTCTCAGAATTTTTTCCTCACACTCCTGGCCCACAAGCCTTCCAGTTTGGGAATGCTGGAACCACTATGTGGCACTGTGTCTTCCCTCCAGAAGAAAAACGTTGCCCTCTGGGGCTACCCAGTAACCACAAATGAGTACCATCCTGCACGAAACTCGACTGCACCCCAATGATACAGTCTAGCCTAGGCACTTATTCCCTGTCTGCCACAGCCTGAGCCTGCACCTCCCAACCCACACTCAACAGCTGGCCGAACACTGAGCACATCAGACACACCATGGCCTTAGGGCTTCATCTCTTCCCAAGCTCAGTTTTCAGGCTTCAGAACCTAGACCTTAAATCCAATCACAGTCCAGGAGTGAAAGTGTTGAAGAAATTAGAACTCCATCTTCCCCATGGCCAGAAAACTTGTGGTTCCCATACTGTGCAACGTTCAGTGTAGGAGGCACCAGCATGGTACTTTAGGCCACGCCCTGACTTGAAAGGATCCTTGGGCACAAAACCACATTGTGAAACTCAGTGTGAGACCTATCCTCAAGGAAGGCCTCTCAGTGTCTGGACCAAGAGCCCACATATGGGGCTTGCCATGTTCTTAGGTCCCAATGTTAACCAGAGGTCTGGTTGTGCAGTTGCCCCCACTCACGACTCTACTCTGGAATCCCTCTTTTGGTGGTCCACCTGAGGTAAAAACAAAAAACAAAAAAAAACAAAAACAAAAAAAAGTAAACAAAAAAAACAGAAAGGCCTCCTCCATTCCCACAGAATGACCCCAAACTTTTAGGATCGGGTCAAATCCCCAGAAAGGGAGCCTCATCGATGGCCCATGAGGACACCCAGACATTCCATGGCAATTGGTGACACATTTCCAGAAAAAAAAAAAAAAGCATGAGCAAGCAACTCACATTCGCCCTTTGTTCATATCCCGAAGAGGTCTCCTCACGGTCTATAGATCGGGCCGGCCATACCTACATCCCCAACCTAAGTGGAGTTTGTGTTTTCATACTTTTGTCCAAATAGCCCTGGACCACACACGCTCCACA
Source organism: Mustela nivalis (assembly GCF_964662115.1). Taxonomy (NCBI): domain Eukaryota; kingdom Metazoa; phylum Chordata; class Mammalia; order Carnivora; family Mustelidae; genus Mustela; species Mustela nivalis. The sequence continues at coordinate 84,009 of NW_028135675.1, forward strand.
CTTGGGTCCCTGGAGCCACACCTCAGGACTGTCCTTCCCTTTCAAGGGAATTCTTCCCATTCCATTGGCCACAACCTTGCAAATTAGGAAAAACCTCCAAAGTCACCGAGGCCATCCCAATAGTGTAGGCCGCCCAGGACAAACAGGGGTGATCTCAAACCAGCTGAGCAACTACCTCCAGTAGTTGAACCAATACCTCCAGGATTGAACCAGACAGGCCCCTAGGCCCTATTATGAACTCTTGCTTTGGTGTCCAGGTATCACTCCTCAGAGGCCTGAGTTCGAAGACCAGCATACGGGGCTTTCCTGAGGCACCAGACAGAAGACCGCTCATCTCCACATGGGAAGCTTCCTTGTTGGAGTTGTGTCAAGCCCTTCGGGTTGGAGAATCCTGCAGAGTCCCTTAGCTACTGCCACATTCCAAGGTCTCCATGGCCACCAACCCACATTATGACTCATCCTCGGCAGAGTCCATTTAAACTCAGCGTTCTGGGTAGCTCACCCAAGAGCCCGCAGATTGAGCGTGCCATGTCTCGACCAAGCAATGGGAAGGTGAGTTGGCGTTTCTCGGCATCCATGCTTAGGCACCTGCTCTCGAGTCTTTCTGTATGGGGCATCCTGGAACCATCCAATAGTACTCGACTGTCCTGAAGAAGGAAACTTTGAAGTTGGGAGCAGCTCACAACTCCCAGCGTAGGGAAACCTCCCTGAACACATGACGCCCCCACCCCCTTCAGGAAGGGGCCGTCATGGACACAAACTCCAGCTTGAGGCAACATCTGATAATCGCCCTGACCTCACCTGCAGGAGATCTCGATTCAGCCTTGCAGAGTGGGCCTGCCATGCTCTTTGCCCCAAAACTCGTGCTAGCTTGAGTTTTCAGACTTACTTCCTCACAATCCTGACCACACCCCTCCAGTTTGGCAATTCTGGAGACACAATGCAGCACTCTGCCTGCCCTCCAGAAGAAAAATGTTGCCCTATAGGGCTAACCAGAAACGCCAAATGAGTAACAACCTGCATGCCACTCGACCATACCCCAATTATACAGTCTAGCCTGTGCACTAAAGCCCTGTCAGACACAGCCTGAGGGCAGACCTCCAGTCCAACACCCAGACAGCTGGCCATACACAGAGCATATCACACCCACAATGGCTTTAGGACATCATCTATACCCAAACTCAGTTTTCCCCTTCAGAACCTAGACCTTATCTCCACTCACTGCTCAAGAGTGAACGTGATGCAAAAATCAGATCTTCTCCTTTGCCTTGGCAAGAAACCTAGTGGTTGGCATGTTGTCCAATGTTCATTGTAGGAGAAAGCAGCATGGACTATGAGGCCCCACCTATCCCTGAGGGCCACAATGTGCACAAACACACATTGTGACCCTCAGCGTGATCCCTATCCTCATGTAAAGCCTCTTAGTGACTGGAACACAGCCCACATATGGGGCTTGCCAAGCCCCTAGTCCCCCAATCTCAACCAGAGTTCGAGATGTCTAGTCACCCCTACTCAGGGCTCTACTCTGGAATCCCTCTTTGGTGGAACACCTGAGGTAAAAAAAAAAAAATACAGAATGGACTCTTCCCATCCACAGAATGATTCCAACCGCTTGGGATCAGGCCAAATCACCAGAGAAAGAATTGTCCATGGCCCTTGAGGACACCCCGACATTCCACGGCCACCATTGACACAAAATCCAGAGACAAAAGCCTGAGCAAGCGCCACATACTCGCCCTTTGTTCATAGCCCGGAAAATTCTCACGGTCTGTAGATCGAGCCTTCATACATACATCCCCAAAACTAAGCTGAGTTTGTGTTTTCAGTCTTCTGTCCCCACAGTCCTGGCCCACACACCATCCAAGCTGGGGCCCCTGGAGCCACACCTCAGGACTGTGACTTCCCTCTCCAGGGGAATTCTGCCATTTCCATTGGCCACAACCCTATAGATTAGGAGAATCCTCCAAACTCCCCCAGGCCATCCGAATTGTGTTGGCTGCCCAGGACAAACAGGGATGATCTTTCACAAGTTAGGAAACCACCTCCACTCAGACCCAGAGACAGATATCCCCATAGAGTAAGATTGAACTGGACGGGCACTGAGGCCCTAAACAGATCCATTGCTTTTGATTCCAGTCATCTCTCCTCAGAGGCCTGGTTTCCAATACCAGCATATGGGAGATTCCTTAGGCACTCATCAAAACAATTCTCTTCTCTACATAGGAAACATACTCTTTAGAGCTCCATCAAAACCTCCGGTTATGAACATCCCTCAAGGCCCCGGATCAAGCACCCCATTCCAAGGTCTACATGGACACAAATGCACATTATGACCCATCCTCAACTCACCCATTTCAAAACACCCGCCTCGGTTGCTCCCCTAGATCCAGCAGATCGAACTTGCCTTGGCTCTATGAGACACCTGGAATGGGAGGCAGGCTGCCCAGGCATCCATCCTTAGAACCCTGCTCTGGATAACTTCCTTATGGGATATCCTGGAGCCATACAACAGGTCTCGACTGTCCCACAGAAAGAATCATTGTGGTTTGGAGCATCTCACAATTCCCATCGTCGGACAACCTCCATGTCCTCGTGACCCCCTCCCTTCATGAAGGGGCCATCATGGACAGAAACTCCGACCTAAGAAAACGTCTGATCCTAGCTCTGTCTTCAGGTGTACGGGATCTTGAATCATCTCTGCAGAGGCTCCTGCCGTCCCCTCACCCCGAAATCTAAGTCTGGCTTGTGTTCTCAGAATTTTTTCCTCATACTCCTGGCCCACAAGCCTTCCAGTATGAGAATTCTGGAGCCACTATGTGGCACTGTGTCTTCCCTCCAGAAGAAAAACGTTGCCCTCTGGGGCTACCCAGTAACCACAAATGAGTACCATCCTGCACGAAACTCGACTGCATCCCAATGATGCAGTCTAGCCTGGGCACTAATTCCCTGTCTGCCACAGCCTGAGCCTGCACCTCCCAACCCACACTCAACAGCTGGCAGAACACTGAGCACATCAGACACACCATGGCCTTAGGGCTTCATCTCTTCCCAACCTCAGTTCTCAGGCTTCAGAACCTAGACCTTAAATCCAATCACAGTCCAGGAGTGAAAGTGTTGAAGAAATTAGAACTCCATCTTCCCCATTGCCAGAAAACTTGTGGTTCCCATACTGTGCAACGTTCAGTGTAGGAGGCACCAGCATGGTACATTTGGCCACCCCTGACTTGAGGGGCTCCTTGGGACAAAAAACACATTGTGAAACTCAGTGTGAGACATATCCTCAAGGAAGGCCTCTCAGTGTCTGGACCAAGAGCCCACATATGGGGCTTGCCATGTTCTTAGGTCCCAATGTTAACCAGCGGTCTGGTTGTGCAGTTGCCCCCACCCACGACTCTGCTCTGGAATCCCTCTTTTGGTGGTCCACCTGAGGTAAAAAAAAAAACAAAAAAAAAAAAACAAAAAAAATAAACAAAAAAAACAGAAAGGCCTCCTCCCTTCCCACAGAATGATACCAAACTCTTGGGATCGGGTCAAATCCCCAGAAAGGTAGCCTCATCGATGGCCCATGAGGACACCCCGACATTCCATGGCAATCGGTGACACATTTCCAGAAAAAAAAAAAAAAAAAGCATGAGCAAGCACCTCACATTCGCCCTTTGTTCATATCCCGAAGAGGTCTCCTCACAGTCTATAGATCGGGCCGACCATACCTACATCCCCCAACCTAAGTGGAGTTTGTGTTTTAAGACTTTTGTCCAAATAGCCCTGGACCACACACGCTCCACACTTGGGTCCCTGGAGCCACACCTCAGGACTGTGCTTCCCTTTCAAGGGAATTCTTCCCATTCCATTGGCCACAACCTTGCAAATTAGGAAACACCTCCAATGTCACTGAGGCCATCCCAATAGTGTAGGCCGCCCAGGACAAACAGGGGTGATCTCAAACCAGCTGAGCAACTACCTCCACTCAGACAACAGATGTCCCCAGAGAAGAATATTGAACCGGACAGGCACCTAGGCCCTAATCAGATCCATTGCTTTGGTTTCCAGGCATCTGTCCTCAGAGGCCTCGTTTCCAATACCAGCATATGGTGGTTTCCTGAGGCACCAATAAAAACAAATCTCGTCTCCCCATGGAAAACTTGCTCATTGGAGCTTTGTCATAAGCTCTGGTTAGGAGAATCCTTCAGGACCCTGGTGCCACTGCCCCATACCAAGGTCTCCATGGACTCAAACCAACATTAAGACCAACATCAGGAAAGTCCATTTCAACTCAGCCCCCTCTGTTGCTACCCCAAGCCAGCAGATCAAACGTTTCTTGTTGCTAGGAGACAATTGGAATGTGAGGCTGGCTGCCCAGGCATCCATACTTAGAACCCTGTTCTGGAAAAATACCTTATAAGACGTCCTGGAGCCATCCAACAAATCTTAATTGTCCCACAGAAGGAATCCTTGCGGTTTGGAGCATCTCACAACTCCAAAAGTGGGAAAACCCCCATGGCCTCCTAATGCCCCCCCTTCCTGAAGGGGCCAACATGGACAGAAACTCAAACCTGAGCCAAAGTCTGAACCTCGACCTGACTTCAGACACATGAGATCTCAATTCAGCTCTGCAGAGTGTGCCTGCCATGTCCTTGCCCCGAAACCTAAGCCTAGCTTGTGTTCTCAGACTTCCGTCCTCACTCTCCTGGCCCACAAGCCCTCCAGTTTGGGAATTCCGAAGCCACAATGCAGCACTCTGCCTGCCCTCCAGAAGAAAAACTTTGCCCTATGCTGCTAATAAGAAACCCCAAATGATTTTCTAATGCATGCCACTCGATTGTAAAGCAATTATACAGCCCACCCTGTATACTAATGCCCTGTCTGGCACAGCCTGAGACAAGACATCCCAAACGACACCCAGACAGCTGGCCCCAACCTGGACACGTAGACTCGCTATGGCTGTAGGTCGTCATCTCTTCCCAACCTCGGTTTTCAGGCTTCAGAACCTAGACCTTATCTCCAATCACTGCCCAGGGGTGAACGTGATGCAGAAATTAGAATTCCTCCTTCCCCATGGCCAGAAACCTTGTGGTTGGCATGTTGTCCAACGTTCAATGTGGGAAAACCTGCATTGTCCGAAAGGCCACGCCAATGCTTGAGGGCCGCCTAGGGCACAGACATGCATTGTGACCTGCAGCGTGAGTCCCGTATTAAAGTAACGCCTCTCAGTGGCTGGACCAAGATCTTGCATATGGGGCTTGTCATATCCATAGGCCCCCAGGCTTAACCAGAGGGCGAGTATTCCAGTTGTCAGTACCCACTGCTATGCTCTTGAATCCCTCTACTGGGGGGACACATGAAGCAGAAAACAGGACACTTCCCTTCCCACAGAATGACCCCAAACTCTTGGGGGCTGGACAAACTACCAGAGAGGGAGACTTCTACGACCCATGAGGCAACTCCTACATTAAACGGCCATTGTGGACAAAACATCCAGAAACAAAAGCCTGAGCGACTGCCTCCCTCTCACCCTTCTTTCATATCCAGAGGAGCTCCCCTCATGGACTGTAGATCAGGCCTGCCGTAACCTCGGCCCCAAACCTGAGCTGAGTTAGGGGTTTTGTTTGTCTGTCTACACAGCCATGGCCCACACAGCCTCCAGGCTGGCGTCTCTGGAGCCACACCACAGAACTGTGCCTGCTCTCTCAGAAGAAACTGCCCATTCCATTGGCCACTCTACAAAATAGTAGAAACCTCAAGGTCCCCAAGGAAATCCCACTACCGCAAGCCGTACTGGACAAATAGGGGCATTATGACACAAGCTGAGCAACTACTACCTCCATGCAGACACACAGACAGATATCCACAGAGACAGAAGATTGAACCAGACAGGCCCCTAGGCCCTATTATGAACTCTTGCTTTGGTGTCCAGGTATCACTCCTCAGAGGCCTGGGTTCGAAGACCAGCATACGGGGCTTTCCTGAGGCACCAGACAGAAGACCTCTCATCTCCACATGGGAAGCTTCCTGTTGGAGTTGTGTCAAGCCCTTCGGGTTGGAGAATCCTGCAGAGTCCCTTAGCTACTGCCACATTCCAAGGTCTCCATGGCCACCAACCCACATTATGACTCATCCTCAGCAGAGTCCATTTAAATTCAGCCTTCTGGGTAGCTCACCCAAGAGCCCGCAGATTGAGCGTGCCTTGTCTCTACCAGGCAATGGGAAGGTGGGTTGGCGTTTCTCGGCATCCATGCTTAGGGCCCTGCTCTCGAGTCTTTCTGTATGGGGCATCCTGGAACCATCCAATAGTACTCGACTGTCCTGAAGAAGGAAACTTTGAAGTTTGGAGCAGCTCACAACTCCCAGCGTAGGGAAAACTCCCTGGCCTCATGACGCCCCCACCCCCTTCGTAAGGGGCCGTCATGGACACAAACTCCAGCTTGAGGCAACATCTGATAATCGCCCTGACCTCACCTGCAGGAGATCTCGATTCTGCCTCTGCAGAGTGGGCCTGCCATGCTCTTGGCCCCAAAACTCGTGCTAGCTTGTGTTTTCAGACTTCCTTCCTCACAATCCTGGCCACACCCCTCCAGATTGGCAATTCTGGAGACAGAATGCAGCACTCTGCCTGCCCTCCGGAAGAAAAATGTTGCCCTATAGGGCTAACCAGAAACGCCAAATGAGTAACAACCTGCATGCCACTCGACCATACCCCAATTATAGTCTAGCCTGTGCACTAAAGCCCTGTCTGACACAGCCTGAGGGCAGACCTCCAGTCCAACACCCAGACAGCTGGCCGTACACAGAGCATATCACACCCACAATGGCTTTAGGCCATCATCTCTACCCAACCTCAGTTTTCACCTTCAGAACCTAGACCTTATCTCCACTCACTGCTCAGGAGTGAACGTGATGCAAGAATCAGAACTTCTCCTTTGCCTTGGCAAGAAACCTAGTGGTTGGCATGTTGTCCAATGTTCATTGTAGGAGAAAGCAGCATGGACTATGAGGCCCTACCTATCCCTGAGGGCCACAATGTGCACAAACACACATTGTGACCCTCAGCGTGAGCCCTATGCTCATGTAAACCTCTTAGTGACTGGAACAACAGCCCACATATGGGGCTTGCCAAGCCCCTAGTCCCCCAATCTCAACCAGAGTTTGAGATGTCTAGTCACCTCTACTCAATGCTCTACTCGGGAATCCCTCTTTGGTGGGACACCTGAGGTAAAAAAATAAAAATACAGAAAGGAATCTTCCCATCCACAGAATGATCCCAACCACTTGGGATCAGGCCATATCACTAGAGAAAAAATTGTCCATGGCCCTTGAGGACACCCCGACATTCCACGGCCACCATTGACACAAAATCCAGAGACAAAGCCCTGAGCAAGCGCCACATACTCGCCCTTTGTTCATAGCCCGGAAAATTCTCACGGTCTGTAGATAGAGCCTTCATACATACATCCCCAAACCTAAGCTGAGTTTGTGTTTTCAGACTTCTGTCCCCACAGTCCTGGCCCACACACCATCCAAGCTGGGGCCCCTGGAGCCACACCTCAGGACTGTGGCTTCCCTCTCCAGGGGAATTCTGCCATTTCCATTGGCCACAACCCTATAGATTATGAGAATCCTCCAAACTCCCCCAGGCCATCCGAATTGTGTTGGCTGCCCAGGACACACAGGAATGATCTTTCACAAGTTAAGAAACCACCTCCACTCAGACCCAGAGACAGATATCCCCATAGAATAAGATTGAACTGGACGGGCACTTAGGCCCTAATCAGATCCATTGCTTTTGATTCCAGTCATCTCTCCTCAGAGGCCTGGTTTCCAATACCAGCATATGGGAGATTCCTTAGGCACTCATCAAAACAATTCTCTTCTCTACATAGGAAACATACTCTTCAGAGCTCCGTCAAAACCTCCGGTTATGAACATCCCTCAAGGCCCCGGCACAAGCACCCCATTCCAAGGTCTACATGGACACAAATGCACATTATGACCCATCCTCAACTCACCCATTTCAAAACACCCGCCTCGGTTGCTCCCCTAGATCCAGCAGATCGAACTTGCCTTGGCTCTATGAGACACCTGGAATGGGAGGCAGGCTGCCCAGGCATCCATCCTTAGAACCCTGCTCTGGATAACTTCCTTATGGGATGTCCTGGAGCCATCCAACATGTCTCGATTGTCCCACAGAAGGAATCATTGTGGTTTGGAGCATCTCACAATTCCCATCGTGGGAAAACCTCCATGTCCTCGTGACACCCTCCCCTTCATGAATGGGCCGTCATGGACGGAAACTCCGACCTAAGAAAACGTCTGATCCTAGCTCTGTCTTCAGGTATACGGGATCTCGAATCATCTCTGCAGAGGGTGCCTGCCGTCCCCTCACCCCGAAATCTAAGTCTGGCTTGTGTTCTCAGAATTTTTTCCTCACACTCCTGGCCCACAAGCCTTCAAGTCTGGGAATTTTGGAGTCACTATGTGGCACTGTGTCTTCCCTCCAGAAGAAAAACGTTGCCCTCTGGGGCTACCCAGTAACCACAAATGAGTACCATCCTGCACGAAACTCGACTGCATCCCAATGATGCAGTCTAGCCTGGGCACTAATTCCCTGTCTGCCACAGCCTGAGCCTGCACCTCCCAACCCACACTCAACAGCTGGCAGAACACTGAGCACATCAGACACACCATGGCCTTAGGGCTTCATCTCTTCCCAACCTCAGTTCTCAGGCTTCAGAACCTAGACCTTAAATCCAATCACAGTCCAGGAGTGAAAGTGTTGAAGAAATTAGAACTCCATCTTCCCCATGGCCAGAAAACTTGTGGTTCCCATACTGTGCAACGTTCAGTGTAGGAGGCACCAGCATGGTACATTTGGCCACCCCTGACTTGAGGGGCTCCTTGGGACAAAAAACACATTGTGAAACTCAGTGTGAGACATATCCTCAAGGAAGGCCTCTCAGTGTCTGGACCAAGAGCCCACATATGGGGCTTGCCATGTTCTTAGGTCCCAATGTTAACCAGCGGTCTGGTTGTGCAGTTGCCCCCACCCACGACTCTGCTCTGGAATCCCTCTTTTGGTGGTCCACCTGAGGTAAAAAAAAAAACAAAAAAAAAAACAAAAAAAATAAACAAAAAAAACAGAAAGGCCTCCTCCCTTCCCACAGAATGATACCAAACTCTTGGGATCGGGTCAAATCCCCAGAAAGGTAGCCTCATCGATGGCCCATGAGGACACCCCGACATTCCATGGCAATCGGTGACACATTTCCAGAAAAAAAGAAAAAAAAAGCATGAGCAAGCACCTCACATTCGCCCTTTGTTCATATCCCGAAGAGGTCTCCTCACAGTCTATAGATCGGGCCGACCATACCTACATCCCCCAACCTAAGTGGAGTTTGTGTTTTAAGACTTTTGTCCAAATAGCCCTGGACCACACACGCTCCACACTTGGGTCCCTGGAGCCACACCTCAGGACTGTGCTTCCCTTTCAAGGGAATTCTTCCCATTCCATTGGCCACAACCTTGCAAATTAGGAAACACCTCCAATGTCACTGAGGCCATCCCAATAGTGTAGGCCGCCCAGGACAAACAGGGGTGATCTCAAACCAGCTGAGCAACTACCTCCACTCAGACAACAGATGTCCCCAGAGAAGAATATTGAACCGGACAGGCACCTAGGCCCTAATCAGATCCATTGCTTTGGTTTCCAGGCATCTGTCCTCAGAGGCCTCGTTTCCAATACCAGCATATGGTGGTTTCCTGAGGCACCAATAAAAACAAATCTCGTCTCCCCATGGAAAACTTGCTCATTGGAGCTTTGTCATAAGCTCTGGTTAGGAGAATCCTTCAGGACCCTGGTGCCACTGCCCCATACCAAGGTCTCCATGGACTCAAACCAACATTAAGACCAACATCAGGAAAGTCCATTTCAACTCAGCCCCCTCTGTTGCTACCCCAAGCCAGCAGATCAAACGTTTCTTGTTGCTAGGAGACAATTGGAATGTGAGGCTGGCTGCCCAGGCATCCATACTTAGAACCCTGTTCTGGAAAAATACCTTATAAGACGTCCTGGAGCCATCCAACAAATCTTAATTGTCCCACAGAAGGAATCCTTGCGGTTTGGAGCATCTCACAACTCCAAAAGTGGGAAAACCCCCATGGCCTCCTAATGCCCCCCCTTCCTGAAGGGGCCAACATGGACAGAAACTCAAACCTGAGCCAAAGTCTGAACCTCGACCTGACTTCAGACACATGAGATCTCAATTCAGCTCTGCAGAGTGTGCCTGCCATGTCCTTGCCCCGAAACCTAAGCCTAGCTTGTGTTCTCAGACTTCCGTCCTCACTCTCCTGGCCCACAAGCCCTCCAGTTTGGGAATTCCGAAGCCACAATGCAGCACTCTGCCTGCCCTCCAGAAGAAAAACTTTGCCCTATGCTGCTAATAAGAAACCCCAAATGATTTTCTAATGCATGCCACTCGATTGTAAAGCAATTATACAGCCCACCCTGTATACTAATGCCCTGTCTGGCACAGCCTGAGACAAGACATCCCAAACGACACCCAGACAGCTGGCCCCAACCTGGACACGTAGACTCGCTATGGCTGTAGGTCGTCATCTCTTCCCAACCTCGGTTTTCAGGCTTCAGAACCTAGACCTTATCTCCAATCACTGCCCAGGGGTGAACGTGATGCAGAAATTAGAATTCCTCCTTCCCCATGGCCAGAAACCTTGTGGTTGGCATGTTGTCCAACGTTCAATGTGGGAAAACCTGCATTGTCCGAAAGGCCACGCCAATGCTTGAGGGCCGCCTAGGGCACAGACATGCATTGTGACCTGCAGCGTGAGTCCCGTATTAAAGTAACGCCTCTCAGTGGCTGGACCAAGATCTTGCATATGGGGCTTGTCATATCCATAGGCCCCCAGGCTTAACCAGAGGGCGAGTATTCCAGTTGTCAGTACCCACTGCTATGCTCTTGAATCCCTCTACTGGGGGGACACATGAAGCAGAAAACAGGACACTTCCCTTCCCACAGAATGACCCCAAACTCTTGGGGGCTGGACAAACTACCAGAGAGGGAGACTTCTACGACCCATGAGGCAACTCCTACATTAAACGGCCATTGTGGACAAAACATCCAGAAACAAAAGCCTGAGCGACTGCCTCCCTCTCACCCTTCTTTCATATCCAGAGGAGCTCCCCTCATGGACTGTAGATCAGGCCTGCCGTAACCTCGGCCCCAAACCTGAGCTGAGTTAGGGGTTTTGTTTGTCTGTCTACACAGCCATGGCCCACACAGCCTCCAGGCTGGCGTCTCTGGAGCCACACCACAGAACTGTGCCTGCTCTCTCAGAAGAAACTGCCCATTCCATTGGCCACTCTACAAAATAGTAGAAACCTCAAGGTCCCCAAGGAAATCCCACTACCGCAAGCCGTACTGGACAAATAGGGGCATTATGACACAAGCTGAGCAACTACTACCTCCATGCAGACACACAGACAGATATCCACAGAGACAGAAGATTGAACCAGACAGGCCCCTAGGCCCTATTATGAACTCTTGCTTTGGTGTCCAGGTATCACTCCTCAGAGGCCTGGGTTCGAAGACCAGCATACGGGGCTTTCCTGAGGCACCAGACAGAAGACCTCTCATCTCCACATGGGAAGCTTCCTGTTGGAGTTGTGTCAAGCCCTTCGGGTTGGAGAATCCTGCAGAGTCCCTTAGCTACTGCCACATTCCAAGGTCTCCATGGCCACCAACCCACATTATGACTCATCCTCAGCAGAGTCCATTTAAATTCAGCCTTCTGGGTAGCTCACCCAAGAGCCCGCAGATTGAGCGTGCCTTGTCTCTACCAGGCAATGGGAAGGTGGGTTGGCGTTTCTCGGCATCCATGCTTAGGGCCCTGCTCTCGAGTCTTTCTGTATGGGGCATCCTGGAACCATCCAATAGTACTCGACTGTCCTGAAGAAGGAAACTTTGAAGTTTGGAGCAGCTCACAACTCCCAGCGTAGGGAAAACTCCCTGGCCTCATGACGCCCCCACCCCCTTCGTAAGGGGCCGTCATGGACACAAACTCCAGCTTGAGGCAACATCTGATAATCGCCCTGACCTCACCTGCAGGAGATCTCGATTCTGCCTCTGCAGAGTGGGCCTGCCATGCTCTTGGCCCCAAAACTCGTGCTAGCTTGTGTTTTCAGACTTCCTTCCTCACAATCCTGGCCACACCCCTCCAGATTGGCAATTCTGGAGACAGAATGCAGCACTCTGCCTGCCCTCCGGAAGAAAAATGTTGCCCTATAGGGCTAACCAGAAACGCCAAATGAGTAACAACCTGCATGCCACTCGACCATACCCCAATTATAGTCTAGCCTGTGCACTAAAGCCCTGTCTGACACAGCCTGAGGGCAGACCTCCAGTCCAACACCCAGACAGCTGGCCGTACACAGAGCATATCACACCCACAATGGCTTTAGGCCATCATCTCTACCCAACCTCAGTTTTCACCTTCAGAACCTAGACCTTATCTCCACTCACTGCTCAGGAGTGAACGTGATGCAAGAATCAGAACTTCTCCTTTGCCTTGGCAAGAAACCTAGTGGTTGGCATGTTGTCCAATGTTCATTGTAGGAGAAAGCAGCATGGACTATGAGGCCCTACCTATCCCTGAGGGCCACAATGTGCACAAACACACATTGTGACCCTCAGCGTGAGCCCTATGCTCATGTAAACCTCTTAGTGACTGGAACAACAGCCCACATATGGGGCTTGCCAAGCCCCTAGTCCCCCAATCTCAACCAGAGTTTGAGATGTCTAGTCACCTCTACTCAATGCTCTACTCGGGAATCCCTCTTTGGTGGGACACCTGAGGTAAAAAAATAAAAATACAGAAAGGAATCTTCCCATCCACAGAATGATCCCAACCACTTGGGATCAGGCCATATCACTAGAGAAAAAATTGTCCATGGCCCTTGAGGACACCCCGACATTCCACGGCCACCATTGACACAAAATCCAGAGACAAAGCCCTGAGCAAGCGCCACATACTCGCCCTTTGTTCATAGCCCGGAAAATTCTCACGGTCTGTAGATAGAGCCTTCATACATACATCCCCAAACCTAAGCTGAGTTTGTGTTTTCAGACTTCTGTCCCCACAGTCCTGGCCCACACACCATCCAAGCTGGGGCCACTGGAGCCACACCTCAGGACTGTGGCTTCCCTCTCCAGGGGAATTCTGCCATTTCCATTGGCCACAACCCTATAGATTATGAGAATCCTCCAAACTCCCCCAGGCCATCCGAATTGTGTTGGCTGCCCAGGACACACAGGAATGATCTTTCACAAGTTAAGAAACCACCTCCACTCAGACCCAGAGACAGATATCCCCATAGAATAAGATTGAACTGGACGGGCACTTAGGCCCTAATCAGATCCATTGCTTTTGATTCCAGTCATCTCTCCTCAGAGGCCTGGTTTCCAATACCAGCATATGGGAGATTCCTTAGGCACTCATCAAAACAATTCTCTTCTCTACATAGGAAACATACTCTTCAGAGCTCCGTCAAAACCTCCGGTTATGAACATCCCTCAAGGCCCCGGATCAAGCACCCCATTCCAAGGTCTACATGGACACAAATGCACATTATGACCCATCCTCAACTCACCCATTTCAAAACACCCGCCTCGGTTGCTCCCCTAGATCCAGCAGATCGAACTTGCCTTGGCTCTATGAGACACCTGGAATGGGAGGCAGGCTGCCCAGGCATCCATCCTTAGAACCCTGCTCTGGATAACTTCCTTATGGGATGTCCTGGAGCCATCCAACATGTCTCGATTGTCCCACAGAAGGAATCATTGTGGTTTGGAGCATCTCACAATTCCCATCGTGGGAAAACCTCCATGTCCTCGTGACACCCTCCCCTTCATGAATGGGCCGTCATGGACGGAAACTCCGACCTAAGAAAACGTCTGATCCTAGCTCTGTCTTCAGGTATACGGGATCTCGAATCATCTCTGCAGAGGGTGCCTGCCGTCCCCTCACCCCGAAATCTAAGTCTGGCTTGTGTTCTCAGAATTTTTTCCTCACACTCCTGGCCCACAAGCCTTCAAGTCTGGGAATTTTGGAGTCACTATGTGGCACTGTGTCTTCCCTCCAGAAGAAAAACGTTGCCCTCTGGGGCTACCCAGTAACCACAAATGAGTACCATCCTGCACAAATCTCGACTGCACCCCAATGATGCAGTCTAGCCTGGGAACTAATTCCCTGTCTTCCACAGCCTGAGCCTGCACCACCAACCCACACTCAACAGCTGGCCGAACACTGAGCACATCAGACACACCATGGCCTTAGGGCTTCATCTCTTCCCAACCTCAGTTTTCAGGCTTCAGAACCTAGACCTTAAATCCAATCACAGTCCAGGTGTGAATGTGTTGCAGAAATTAGAACTCCATCTTCCCCATTGCCAGAATACTTGTGGTTCCCATACTGTGCAACGTTCAGTGTAGGAGAAACCAGCATGGTACATTAGGCCACGCCCTGACTTGAGGGGCTCCTTGGGCACAAAAACACATTGTGAAACTCAGTGTGAGACCTATCCTCAAGGAAGGCCTCTCAGTGTCTGGACCAAGAGCCCACATAAGGGGCTTGCCATGTTCTTAGGTCCCAATGTTAACCAGAGGTCTGGTTGTCCTGTTGCCCCCACCCACGACTCTGCTCTGGAATCCCTCTTTTGGTGGTCCACAGGAGGTTAAAAAAACAAAAAACAAAACACAAAAAAAAATAAACAAAAAAAACCCAGAAAGGCCTCCTCCCTTCCCACAGAATGAACCCAAACTCTTGGGATCGGGTCAAATCCCCAGAAAGGGAGCCTCATCGATGGCCCATGAGGACACCCCGACATTCCATGGCAATCGGTGACACATTTCCAGAAAAAAAAAAAAAAAAAGCATGAGCAAGCACCTCACATTCGCCCTTTGTTCATATCCCGAGGAGGTCTCCTCACGCTCTATAGATCGGGCCGGCCATACCTACAACCCACAACCTAAGTGGAGTTTGTGTTTTCAGGCTTTTGTCCAAACACTTGGGTCCCTGGAGCCACACCTCAGGACTGTGCTTCCCTTTCAAGGGAATTCTTCCCATTCCATTGGCCACAACCTTACAAATTAGGAAAAACCTCCAAAGTCACCAAGGCCATCCCAATAGTGTAGGCTGCCCAGGACAAACAGGGGTGATCTCAAACCAGTTGAGCAACTACCTCCACTCAGACAACAGATGTCCCCAGAGAAGAATATTGAACCGGACAGGCACCTAGGCCCTAATCAGATCCATTGCTTTGGTTTCCAGGCATCTCTCCTCAGAGGCCTCGTTTCCAATACCAGCATATGGTGGTTTCCTGAGGCACCAATAAGAACAAATCTCGTCTCCCCATGGAAACTTGCTCATTGGAGCTTTGTCATAACCTCTGGTTAGGAGAATCCTTCAGGGCCCTGGTGCCACTGCCCCATACCAAGGTCTCCATGGACTCAAACCAACATTAAGACCATCCTCAGGAAAGTCCATATCAACTCAGCCCCCTCTGTTGCTACCCCAAGCCAGCAGATCAAACGTTTCTTGTTGCTAGGAGACAATTGGAATGTGAGGCTGGCTGCCCAGGCATCCATACTTAGAACCCTGTTCTGGAAAAATACCTTATAAGACGTCCTGGAGCCATCCAACAAATCTTAATTGTCCCACCGAATGAATCCTTGCGGTTTGGAGCATCTCACAACTCAAATAGTGGAAAACCCCCATGGCCTCATAATGCCCCCCTTTCCTGAAGGGGCCAACATGGACAGAAACTCAAACCTGAGCCAAAGTCTGAACCTCGACCTGACTTCAGACGCATGAGATCTCAATTCAGCTCTGCAGAGTGTGCCTGCGATGTCCTTGCCTTGAAACCTAAGCCTAGCTTGTGTTCCCAGACTTCCGTCCTCACTCTCCTGGCCCACAAGCCCTCCAGTTTGGGAATTCCGAAGCCACAATGCAGCACTCTGCCTGCCCTACAGAAGAAAAACTTTGCCCTATGCTGCTAATAAGAAACCCCAAATGATTTTCTAATGCATGCCACTCGATTGTAAAGCAATTATACAGCCCACCCTGTATACTAATGCCCTGTCTGGCACAGCCTGAGACAAGACATCCCAAACGACACCTAGACATCTGGCCCCAAACAGGACACATAGGACCCGTTATGGCTGTAGGTCGTCATCTCTTCCCAACCTCGGTTTTCAGGCTTGAGAACCTAGACCTTATCTCCAATCACTGCACAGGGGTGAACGTGATGCAGAAATTAGAATTCCTCCTTCCCCATGGCCAGAAACCTTGTGGTTGGCATGTTGTCCAACGTTCAATGTGGGAAAACCTGCATTGTCCGAAAGGCCACGCCAGTGCTTGAGGGCCGCCTAGGGCACAGACATGCATTGTGACCTGCAGCGTGAGTCCCGTATTAAAGTAACGCCTCTCAGTGGCTGGACCAAGATCCTGCATATGGGGCTTGTCATATCCATAGGCCCCCAGGCTTAACCAGAGGGCGAGTATTCCAGTTGTCAGTACCCACTGCTATGCTCTAGATTCCCTCTACTGGGGGGACACATGAAGCAGAAAACAGGACACTTCCCTTCCCACAGAATGACCCCAAACTCTTGGGGGCTGGACAAACTACCAGAGAGGGAGACTTCTACGACCCATGAGG
The DNA here is from genome assembly GCF_964662115.1 of Mustela nivalis. Taxonomy (NCBI): domain Eukaryota; kingdom Metazoa; phylum Chordata; class Mammalia; order Carnivora; family Mustelidae; genus Mustela; species Mustela nivalis. The sequence continues at coordinate 100,732 of NW_028135675.1, forward strand.
CAACTCCTACACTAAACGGCCATTGTGGACAAAACATCCAGAAACAAAAGCCTGAGCGACTGCCTCCCTCTCACCCTTCTTTCATATCCAGAGGAGCTCCCCTCATGGACTGTAGATCAGGCCTGCCGTAACCTCGGCCCCAAACCTGAGCTGAGTTAGGGGTTTTGGATATCTGTCTGCACAGCCATGGCCCACACAGCCTCCAGGCTGGGGTCTCTGGAGCCACACCACAGAACTGTGCCTGCTCTCTCCTAAGAAACTGCCCATTCCATTGGCCACAACTCTACAAAATAGTAGAAACCTCAAGGTCCCCAAGGACATCCCACTACCGCAAGCCGCACTGGACAAATAGGGGCATTATGACACAAGCTGAGCAACTACTACCTCCATGCAGACACACAGACAGATATCCGCAGAGACAGAAGATTGAACCAGACAGGCCCCTAGGCCCTATTATGAACTCTTGCTTTGGTGTCCAGGTATCACTCCTCAGAGGCCTGGGTTCGAAGACCAGCATACGGGGCTTTCCTGAGCCACCAGACAGAAGACCTCTTACCTCCACATGGGAAGCTTCCTTGTTGGAGTTGTGTCAAGCCCTTCGGGTTGGAGAATCCTGCAGAGTCCCTTAGCTACTGCCACATTCCAAGGTCTCCATGGCCACCAACCCACATTATGACTCATCCTCGGCAGAGTCCATTTAAACTCAGCCTTCTGGGTAGCTCACCCAAGAGCCCGCAGATTGAGCGTGCCTTGTCTCCACCAGGCAATGGGAAGGTGAGTTGGCGTTTCTCGGCATCCATGCTTAGGGCCCTGCTCTCGAGTCTTTCTGTATGGGGCATCCTGGAACCATCCAATAGTACTCGACTGTCCTGAAGAAGGAAACTTTGAAGTTTGGAGCAGCTCACAACTCCCAGCGTAGGGAAACCTCCCTGGCCTCATGATGCCCCACCCCCTTCAGGAAGGGGCCGTCATGGACACAAACTCCACCTTGAGGCAACATCTGATACTCGCCCTGACCTCACGTGCAGGAGATCTCGATTCAGCCTCTGCAGAGTGGGCCTGTCATGCTCTTGGCCCCCAAACTCGTGCTAGCTTGTGTTTTCAGTCTTCCTTCCTCACAATCCTGGCCACACCCCTCCAGTTTGGCAATTCTGGAGACACAATGCAGCACTCTCCCTGCCCTCCAGAAGAAAAATGTTGCCCTATAGGGCTAACCAGAAACGCCAAATGAGTAACAACCTGCATGCCACTCGACCATACCCCAATTATACAGTCTAGCCTGTGCACTAAAGCCCTGTCTGACACAGCCTGAGGGCAGACCTCCAGTCCAACACCCAAACAGCTGGCCGTACACAGAGCATATCACACCCACAATGGCTTTAGGCCATCATCTCTACCCAACCTCAGTTTTCACCTTCAGAACCTAGACCTTATCTCCACTCACTGCTCAGGAGTGAACGTGATGCAAGAATCAGAACTTCTCCTTCGCCTTGGCAAGAAACCTAGTGGTTGGCATGTTGTCCAATGTTCATTGTAGGACAAAGCAGCATGGACTATGAGGCCCCACCTATCCCTGAGGGCCACAATTTGCACAAACACACATTGAGACCCTCAGCGTGAGCCCTATCCTCATGTAAAGCCTCTTAGTGACTGGAACAACAGCCCACATATGAGGCATGCCAAGCTCCAGTCCCCCAATATCAACACGAGTTCGAGATGTCTAGTCACCCCTACTCAGGGCTCTACTCGGGAATCCCTCTTTGGTGGGACACCAGAGGTAAAAAAAAAAAAAATATATATATATATATATATATACAGAAAGGACTCTTCCAATCCACAGAATGATCCCAACCACTTGGGATCAGGCCATATCACTAGAGAAAAAATTGTCCATGGCCCTTGAGGACATCCCGAAATTCCACGGCCACCGTTGACACAAAATTCAGAGACAAAAGCCTGAGCAAGCGCCACATACTCGCCCTTTGTTCATAGCCCGGAAAATTCTCACGGTCTGTAGATCGAGCCTTCATACATACATCCCCAAACCTAAGCTGAGTTTGTGTTTTCAGAATTCTGTCCCCACAGGCATGACCCACACACCATCCAAGCTGTGGCCCCTGGAGCCACACCTCAGGACTGTGGCTTCCCTCTCCAGGGGAATTCTGCCATTTCCATTGGCCACAACCCTATAGTTTAGGAGAATCCTCCAAACTCCCCCAGGCCTTCCGAATTGTGTTGGCTGCCCAGGACACAAAGGGGTGATCTTTCACAAGTTAGGAAACCACCTCCACTCAGACCCAGAGACAGATATCCCCATAGAATAAGATTGAACTGGACGGGCACAGAGGCCCTAATCTGATACATTGATTTTGATTCCAGTCATCTCTCCTCAGAGGCCTGGTTTCCAATACCAGCATATGGGATATTCCTTAGGCACTCATCAAAACAATTCTCTTCTCTACATAGGAAATATACTCTTTAGAGCTCCATCAAAACCTCCGGTTATGAACATCCCTCAAGGCCCCGGATCAAGCACCCCATTCCAAGGTCTACATGGACACAAATGCACATTATGACCCATCCTCAACTCACCCATTTCAAAACACCCGCCTCGGTTGCTCCCCTACATCCAGCAGATCGAACTTGCCTTGGCTCTATGAGACACGTGGAATGGGAGGCAGGCTCCCCAGGCATCCATCCTTAGAACCCTGTTCTGGATAACTTCCTTATGGGATGTCCTGGAGCCATCCAACATGTCTCGACTGTCCCACAGAAGGAATCATTGTGGTTTGGAGCATCTCACAATTCCCATAGTGGGAAAACCTCCATGTCCTCGTGACACCCTCCCCTTCATGAATGGGCCGTCATGGACAGAAACTCTGACCTAAGAAAACGTCTGATCCTAGCTCTGTCTTCAGGTATACGGGATCTCGAATCATCTCTGCAGAGGGTGCCTGCCGTCCCCTCACCCCGAAATCTAAGTCTGGCTTGTGTTCTCAGAATTTTTTCCTCACACTCCTGGCCCACAAGCCTTCCAGTCTGGGAATTTTGGAGTCACTATGTGGCACTGTGTCTTCCCTCCAGAAGAAAAACGTTGCCCTCTGGGGCTACCCAGTAACCACAAATGAGTATCATCCTGCACGAAACTCGACTGCACCCCAATGATTCAGTCTACTGGGCACTAATTCCCTGTCTACCACAGCCTGAGCCTGCACCTCCCAACCCACACTCAACAGCTGGCCGAACACTGAGCACATCAGACACACCATGGCCTTAGGGCTTCATCTCTTCCCAACCTCAGTTTTCAGGCTTCAGAACCTAGACCTTAAATCCAATCACAGTCCAGGAGTGAAATTGTTGCAGAAATTAGAACTCCATCTTCCCCATTGCCAGAAAACTTGTGGTTCCCATACTGTGCAATGTTCAGTGTAGGAGAAACCAGCATGGTACATTAAGCCACGCCCTGACTTGAGGGGCTCCTTGGGCACAAAAACACATTGTGAAACTCAGTGTGAGACCTATCCTCAAGGAAGGCCTCTCAGTGTCTGGACCAAGAGCCCACATAAGTGGCTTGCCATGTTCTTAGGTCCCAATGTTAACCAGAGGTCTGGTTGTCCAGTTTCCCCTACCCACGACTCTGCTCTGGAATCCCTCTTTTGGTGGTCCACCTGAGGTTAAAGAAAAAAAACAAAAAAACAAAAAAAAAAAAACAGAAAGGCCTCCTTCCTTCCCACAGAATGACCCCAATCTCTTGGGATCAGTCAAATCCCCAGAAAGGGAGCCTCATCGATGGCCCATGAGGACACCCCGACATTCCATGGCAATCGGTGACATATTTCCAGAAAAAAAAAAAAATCATGAGCATGCACATCACATTCGCCCTTTGTTCATATCCCGAAGAGGTCTCCTCACGGTCTATAGATCGGGCCGGCCATACCTAAATCCCACAACCTAAGTGGAGTTTGTGTTTTCAGACTTTTGGGCAAATAGCCCTGGACCACACACGCTCCACACTTGGGTCCCTGGAGCCACACCTCAGGACTGTGCTTCCCTTTCAAGGGAATTCTTCCCATTCCATTGGCCACAACCTTGCAAATTAGGAAAAACCTCCAAAGTCACCGAGGCCATCCCAATAGTGTAGGCTGCCCAGGACAAACAGGGGTGATCTCCAACCAGCTGAGCAACTACCTCCACTCAGACAACAGATGTCCCCAGAGAAGAATATTGAACCGGACAGGCCCCTAGGCCCTAAACAGATCCATTGCTTTGGTTTCCAGGCATCTCTCCTCAGAGGCCTCGTTTCCAATACCAGCATATGGTGGTTTCCTGAGGCACCAATAAGAACAAATCTCGTCTCCCCATGGAAAACTTGCTCATTGGAGCTTTGTCATAACCTCTGGTTAGGAGAATCCTTCAGGGCCCTGGTGCCACTGCCCCATACCAAGGTCTCCATGGACTCAAACCAACATTAAGACCATCCTCAGGAAAGTCCATTTCAACACAGCCCCCTCTGTTGCTACCCCAAGCCAGCAGATCAAACGTTTCTTGTTGCTAGGAGACAATTGGAATGTGAGGCTGGCTGCCCAGCCATCCATACTTAGAACCCTGTTCTGGAAAAATACCTTATAAGACGTCCTGGAGCCATCCAACAAATATTAATTGTCCCACAGAAGGAATCCTTGCGGTTTGGAGCATCTCACAACTCCAATAGTGGGAAAACCCCCATGGCCTCCTAATGCCCCCCCTACCTGAAGGGGCCAACATGGACAGAAACTCAAACCTGAGCCAAAGTCTGAACCTCGACCTGACTTCAGACGCATGAGATCTCAATTCAGCTCTGCAGAGTGTGCCTGCCATGTCCTTGCCCCGAAACCTAAGCCTAGCTTGTGTTCTCAGACTTCGGTCCTCACTCTCCTGGCCCACAAGCCCTCCAGTTTGGGGATTCCGATGCCACAATGCAGCATTAGCCTGCTTTCCAGAAGAAAAACTTTGCCCTATGCTGCTAATAAGAAACCCCAAATGATTTTCTAATGCATGCCACTCGATTGTAAAGCAATTATACAGCCCACCCTGTATACTAATGCCCTGACTGGCACAGCCTGAGACAAGACATCCCAAACGACACCCAGATACCTGGCCCCAACCTGGACACATAGGACCCGCTATGGCTGTAGGTCGTCATCTCTTCCCAACCTCGGTTTTCAGGCTTCAGAACCTAGACCTTATCTCCAATCACTGCTCAAGGGTGAACGTGATGCAGAAATTAGAATTCCTCCTTCCCCATGGCCAGAAACCTTGTGGTTGGCATGTTGTCCAACGTTCAATGTGGGAAAACCTGCATTGTCCGAAAGGCCACGCCAGTGCTTGAGGGCCGCCTAGGGCACAGACATGCATTATGACCTGCAGCGTGAGTCCCGTATTAAAGTAACGCCCCTCAGTGGCTGGACCAAGATCCTGCATATGGGGCTTGTCATATCCATAGGCCCCCAGGCTTAACCAGAGGGCGAGTATTCCAGTTGTCAGTACCCACTGCTATGCTCTAGAATCCCTCTAATGGGGGGACACATGAAGCAGAAAACAGGACACTTCCCTTCCCACAGAATGACCCCAAACTCTTGGGGGCTGGACAAACTACCAGAGAGGGAGACTTCTACGACCCATGAGGCAACTCCTACATTAAACGGCCATTGTGGACAAAACATCCAGAGACAAAAGCCTGAGCGACTGCCTCCCTCTCACCCTTCTTTCATATCCAGAGGAGCTCCCCTCATGGACTGTAGATCAGGCCTGCCGTAACCTCGGCCCCAAACCTGAGCTGAGTTAGGGTTTTTGGATGTCTGTCTGCACAGCCATGGCCCACACAGCCTCCAGGCTGGGGTTTCTGGAGCCACACCACAGAACTGTGCCTGCTCTCTCCTAAGAAACTGCCCATTCCATTGGCCACAACTCTACAAAATAGTAGAAACCTCAAGGTCCCCAAGGACATCCCACTACCGCAAGCCGCACTGGACAAATAGGGGCATTATGACACAAGCTGAGCAACTACTACCTCCATGCAGACACACAGACAGATATCCGCAGAGACAGAAGATTGAACCAGACAGGCCCCTAGGCCCTATTATGAACTCTTGCTTTGGTGTCCAGGTATCACTCCTCAGAGGCCTGGGTTCGAAGACCAGCATACGGGGCTTTCCTGAGGCACCAGACAGAAGATCTCTCATCTCCACATGGGAAGCTTCCTTGTTGGAGTTGTGTCAAGCCCTTCGGGTTGGAGAATCCTGCAGAGTCCCTTAGCTACTGCCACATTCCAAGGTCTCCATGGCCACCAACCCACATTATGACTCATCCTCGGCAGAGTCCATTTAAACTCAGCCTTCTGGGTAGCTCACCCAAGAGCCCGCAGATTGAGCGTGCCTTGTCTCCACCAGGCAATGGGAAGGTGAGTTGGCGTTTCTCGGCATCCATGCTTAGGGCCCTGCTCTCGAGTCTTTCTGTATGGGGCATCCTGGAACCATCCAATAGTTCTCGACTGTCTTGAAGAAGGAAACTTTGAAGTTTGGAGCAGCTCACAACTCCCAGCGTAGGGAAACCTCCCTGGCCTCATGACGCCCCCACCCCCTTCAGGAAGGGGCCGTCATGGACACAAACTCCAGCTTGAGGCAACATCTGATACTCGCCCTGACCTCACGTGCAGGAGATCTCGATTCAGCCTCTGCAGAGTGGGCCTGCCATGCTCTTGGCCCCAAAACTCGTGCTAGCTTGTGTTTTCAGTCTTCCTTCCTCACAATCCTGGCCACACCCCTCCAGTTTGGCAATTCTGGAGACACAATGCAGCACTCTGCCTGCCCTCCAGAAGAAAAATGTTGCCCTATAGGGCTAACCAGAAGCGCCAAATGAGTAACATCCTGCATGCCACTCGACCATACCCCAATTATACAGTCTAGCCTGTGCACTAAAGCCCTGTCAGACACAGCCTGAGGGCAGACCTCCAGTCCAACACCCAGACAGCTGGCCGTAAACAGAGCATATCACACCCACAATGGCTTTAGGCCATCATCTCTACCCAACCTCAGTTTTCACCTTCAGAACCTAGACCTTATATCCACTCACTGCTCAGGAGTGAACATGATGCAAGAATCAGGTCTTCTCCTTCGCCTTGGCAAGAAACCTAGTGGTTGGCATGTTGTCCAATGTTCTTTGTAGGAGAAAGCAGCATGGACTATGAGGCCACACCTATCTTTGAGGGCCACAATTTGCACAAAAACACATTGTGAAACTCAGTGTGAGACCTATCCTCAAGGAAGGCCTCTCAGTGTCTGGACCAAGAGCCCACATAAGGGGCTTGCCTTGTTGTTAGGTCCCAATGTTAAACAGAGGTCTGGTTGTCCAGTTGCCCCCACCCACGACTCTGCTCTGGAATCCCTCTTTTGGTGGTCCACCTGAGGTTAAAAAAAAAATAAAAAATAAAAAAATAAAAAAATAAAAAATACAAAACAGCAAGGCCTCCTCCCTTCCCACAGAATGACCCCAATCTCTTGGGATTGGGTCAAATCCCAAGAAAGGGAGCCTCGTCGATGGCCCATGAGGACACCCCGACATTCCATGGCAATCGGTGACACATTTCCAGAAAAAAAAAAAAAAAAAAAAGCATGAGCATGCACATCACATTCGCCCTTTGTTCATATCCCGAAGAGGTCTCCTCACGGTCTATAGATCGGGCCGGCCATACCTACATCCCACAACCTAAGTGGAGTTTGTGTTTTCAGACTTTTGTCCAAATAGCCCTGGACCACACACGCTCCACACTTGGGTCCCTGGAGCCACACCTCAGGACTGTGCTTCACATTCAAGGGAATTCTTTCCATTCCATTGGCCACAACCTTGCAAATTAGGAAACACCTCCAAAGTCACCGAGGCCATCCCAATAGTGTAGGCCGCCCATGACAAACAGGGGTGATCTCAAACCAGCTGAGCAACTACCTCCACTCAGACAACAGATGTCCCCAGAGAAGAATATTGAACCGGACAGGCCCCTAGGCTCTAAAAAGATCCAATGCTATGGTTTCCAGGCATCTCTCCTCAGAGGCCTCGTTTCCAATACCAGGATATGGTGGTTTCCTGAGGCACCAATAAGAACAAATCTCGTCTCCCCATGGAAACTTGCTCATTGGAGCTTTGTCATAACCTCTGGTTAGGAGAATCCTTCAGGGCCCTGGTGCCACTGCCTCATACCAAAGTCTCCATGGACTCAAACCAACATTAAGACCATCCTCAGGAAAGTCAATTTCAACTCAGCCCCCTCTGTTGCTACCCCAAGCCAGCAGATCAAACGTTTCTTGTTGCTAGGAGACAATTGGAATGTGAGGCTGGCTGCCCAGGCATCCATACTTAGAACCCTGTTCTGGAAAAATACCTTATAAGACGTCCTGGAGCCATCAAACAAATCTTAATTGTCCCACAGAAGGAATCCTTGCGGTTTGGAGCATCTCACAACTCCAATAGTGGGAAAACCCCCATTGCCTCCTAATGCCCCCCCTTCCTGAATGGGACAACATGGACAGAAACTTAAACCTGAGCCAAAGTCTGAACCTCGACCTGACTTCAGACGCATGAGATCTCAATTCAGCTCTGCAGAGTGTGGCTGCCATGTCCTTGCCCCGAAACCTAAGCCTAGCTTGTGTTCTCAGACTTCCGTCCTCACTCTCCTGGCCCACAAGCCCTCCAGTTTGGGAATTCCGAAGCCACAATGCAGCACTCTGCCTGCCCTCCAGAAGAAAAACTTTGCCCTATGCTGCTAATAAGAAACCCCAAATGATTTTCTAATGCATGCCACTCGATTGTAAAGCAATTATACAGCCCACCCTGTATACTAATGCCCTGCCTGGCACAGCCTGAGACAAGACATCGCAAACGACACCCAGACAGCTGACCCCAACCTGGACACATAGGACCCGCTATGGCTGTAGGTCGTCATCTCTTCCCAACCTCGGTTTTCAGGCTTCAGAACTTAGACCTTATCTCCAATCACTGCACAGGGGTGAACGTGATGCAGAAATTAGAATTCCTCCTTCCCCATGGCCAGAAACCTTGTGGTTGGCATGTTGTCCAACGTTCAATGTGGGAAAACCTGCATTGTCCGAAAGGCCACGCCAGTGCTTGAGGGCCGCCTAGGGCACAGACATGCATTGTGACCTGCAGCGTGAGTCCCGTATTAAAGTAACGCCTCTCAGTGGCTGGACCAAGATCCTGCATATGGGGCTAGTCATATCCATAGGCCCCCAGGCTTAACCAGATAGCGAGTATTCCAGTTGTCAGTACCCACTGCTATGCTCTTGAATCACTCTACTGGGGGGACACATGAAGCAGAAAACAGGACACTTCCCTTCCCACAGAATGACTCCAAACTTTTGGGAGCTGGACAAACTACCAGAGAGGGAGACTTCTACGACCTATGAGGCAACTCCTACATTAAACGGCCATTGTGGACAAAAAATCCAGAGACAAAAGCCTGAGCGACTGCCTCCCTCTCATCCTTCTTTCATATCCAGAGGAGCTCCCCTCATGGACTGTAGATCAGGCCTGCCGTAACCTCGGCCCCAAACCTGAGCTGAGATAGGGTTTTTGGATGTCTGTCTGCACAGCCATGGCCCACACAGCCTCCAGGCTGGGGTCTCTGGAGCCACACCACAGAATTGTGCCTGCTCTCTCCTAAGAAACTGCCCATTCCATTGGCCACAACTCTACAAAATAGTAGAAACCTCAAGGTCCCCAAGGACATCCCACTACCGCAAGCCGCACTGGACAAATAGGGGCATTATGACACAAGCTGAGCAACTACTACCTCCATGCAGACACACAGACAGATATCCGCAGAGACAGAAGATTGAACCAGACAGGCCCCTAGGCCCTATTATGAACTCTTGCTTTGGTGTCCAGGTATCACTCCTCAGAGGCCTGGGTTCGAAGACCAGCATACGGGGCTTTCCTGAGGCACCAGACAGAAGACCTCTCATCTCCACATGGGAAGCTTCCTTGTTGGAGTTGTGTCAAGCCCTTCGGGTTGGAGAATCCTGCAGAGTCCCTTAGCTACTGCCACATTTCAAGGTCTCCATGGCCACCAACCCACATTATGACTCATCCTCAGCAGAGTCCATTTAAACTCAGCCTTCTGATTAGCTCACCCAAGAGCCCGCAGATTGAGCGTGCCTTGTCTCGACCAGGCAATGGGAAGGTGAGTTGGCGTTTCTCGGCATCCATGCTTAGGGCCCTGCTCTCGAGTCTTTCTGTATGGGGCATCCTGGAACCATCCAATAGTACTCGACTCTCCTGAAGAAGGAAACTTTGAATTTTGGAGCAGCTCACAACTCCCAGCGTAGGGAAACCTCCCTGGCCTCATGACGCCCCCACCCCCTTCAGGAAGGGGCCGTCATGGACACAAACTCCAACTTGAGGCAACATCTGATACTCGCCCTGACCTCACGTGAAGAAGATGTCGATTCAGCCTCTGCAGAGTGTGCCTGCCATTCTCTTGGCCCCAAAACTCGTGCTAGCTTGTGTTTTCAGACTTCCTTCCTCACAATCCTGGCCACACCCCTCCAGTTTGGCAATTCTGGAGACACAATGCAGCACTCTGCCTGCCCTCCAGAAGAAAAATGTTGCCCTATAGGGCTAACCAGAAATGCCAAATGAGTAACAACCTGCATGCCACTCGACCATACCCCAATTATACAGTCTAGCCTGTGCACTAAAGCCCTGTCTGACACAGCCTGAGGGCAGACTTCCAGTCCAACACCCAGACAGCTGGCCGTACACAGAGCATATCACACCCACAATGGCTTTAGGCCATCATCTCTACCCAACCTCAGTTTTCACCTTCAGAACCTAGACCTTATCTCCACTCACTGCTCAGGAGTGAACGTGATGCAAGAATCAGAACTTCTCCTTCGCCTTGGCAAGAAACCTAGTGGTTGGCATGTTGTCCAATGTTCTGTGTAGGAGAAAGCAGCATGGACTATGAGGCCCCACCTATCCCTGAGGGCCACAATTTGCACAAACACACATTGTGACCCTCAGCGTGAGCCCTATCCTCATGTAAAGCCTCTTAGTGACTGGAACAACAGCCCACATATGGGGCTTGCCAAGCCCCTAGTCCCCCAATCTCAACCAGAGTTCGAGATGTCTAGTCACTCCTACTCAGTGCTCTACTCTGTAATCCCGCTTTGGTGGGACACCTGAGGTAAAAAAAAAAAAATACAGAAAGGACTCTTCCCATCCCCAGAATGATCCCAATCACTTGGGATCAGGCTAAATGACCAGAGAAAGCATTGTCCATGGCCCTTGAGGACACCCCGACATTCCACGGCCACCATTGACACAAAATCCAGAGACAAAAGCCTGAGCAAGAGCCACATACTCGCCCTTTGTTCATAGCCCGGAAAATTCTCACGGTCTGTAGATCGAGCCTTCATACATACATCCACAAACCTAAGCTGAGTTTGTGTTTTCAGACTTCTGTCCCCACAGTCCTGGCCCACACACCATCCAAGCTGGGGCCCCTGGAGCCACACCTCAGGACTTTGACTTCCCTCTCCAGGGGAATTCTGCCTTTTCCATTGGCCACAACCCTATAGATTAGGAGAATCCTCCAAACTCCCCCAGGCCATCCGAATTGTGTTGGCTGCCCAGGACACACAGGGATGATCTTTCACAAGTTAGGAAACCACCTCCACTCAGACCCAGAGACAGATATCCCCATAGAATAAGATTGAACTGGAGGGGCACTGAGGCCCTAATCAGATCCATTGATTTTGATTCAAGTCATCTCTCCTCAGAGGCCTGGTTTCCAATACCAGCATATGGGAGATTCCTTAGGCACTCATCAAAACAATTCTCTTCTCTACATAGGAAACATACTCTTCAGAGCTCCGTCAAAACCTCCGGTTATGAACATCCCTCAAGGCCCCGGATCAAGCACCCCATTCCAAGGTCTACATGGACACAAATGCACATTATGACCCATCCTCAACTCACCCATTTCAAAACACCCGCCTCGGTTGCTCCCCTAGATCCAGCAGATCGAACTTGCCTTGGCTCTATGAGACACCTGGAATGGGAGGCAGGCTGCCCAGGCATCCATCCTTAGAACCCTGCTCTGGATAACTTCCTTATGGGATGTCCTGGTGCCATCCAACATGTCTCGACTGTCCCACAGAAGGAATCATTGTGGTTTGGAGCATCTCACAATTCCCATAGTGGGAAAACCTCCATGTCCTCGTGACACCCTCCCCTTCATGAATGGGCCGTCATGGACAGAAACTCCGACCTAAGAAAACGTCTGATCCTAGCTCTGTCTTCAGGTATACGGAATCTCGAATCATCTCTGCAGAGGGTGCCTGCCGTCCCCTCACCCCGAAATCTAAGTCTGGCTTGTGTTCTCAGAATTTTTTCCTCACACTCCTGGCCCACAAGCCTTCCAGTTTGGGAATTTTGGAGTCACTATGTGGCACTGTGTCTTCCCTCCAGAAGAAAAACGTTGCCCTCTGGGGCTACCCAGTAACCACAAATGAGTACCATCCTGCACGAAACTCGACTGCACCCCAATGATGCAGTCTAGCCTGGGCACTAATTCCCTGTCTGCCACAGCCTGAGCCTGCACCTCCCAACCCACACTCAACAGCTGGCCGAACACTGAGCACATCAGACACACCATGGCCTTAGGGCTTCATCTCTTCCCAACCTCAGTTTTCAGGCTTCAGAACCTAGACCTTAAATCCAATCACAGTCCAGGAGTGAAATTGTTGCAGAAATTAGAACTCCATCTTCCCCATTGCCAGAAAACTTGTGGTTCCCATACTGTGCAATGTTCAGTGTAGGAGAAACCAGCATGGTACATTAAGCCACGCCCTGACTTGAGGGGCTCCTTGGGCACAAAAACACATTGTGAAACTCAGTGTGAGACCTATCCTCAAGGAAGGCCTCTCAGTGTCTGGACCAAGAGCCCACATAAGTGGCTTGCCATGTTCTTAGGTCCCAATGTTAACCAGAGGTCTGGTTGTCCAGTTTCCCCTACCCACGACTCTGCTCTGGAATCCCTCTTTTGGTGGTCCACCTGAGGTTAAAGAAAAAAAACAAAAAAACAAAAAAAAAAAAAACAGAAAGGCCTCCTTCCTTCCCACAGAATGACCCCAATCTCTTGGGATCAGTCAAATCCCCAGAAAGGGAGCCTCATCGATGGCCCATGAGGACACCCCGACATTCCATGGCAATCGGTGACATATTTCCAGAAAAAAAAAAAAAATCATGAGCATGCACATCACATTCGCCCTTTGTTCATATCCCGAAGAGGTCTCCTCACGGTCTATAGATCGGGCCGGCCATACCTAAATCCCACAACCTAAGTGGAGTTTGTGTTTTCAGACTTTTGGGCAAATAGCCCTGGACCACACACGCTCCACACTTGGGTCCCTGGAGCCACACCTCAGGACTGTGCTTCCCTTTCAAGGGAATTCTTCCCATTCCATTGGCCACAACCTTGCAAATTAGGAAAAACCTCCAAAGTCACCGAGGCCATCCCAATAGTGTAGGCTGCCCAGGACAAACAGGGGTGATCTCCAACCAGCTGAGCAACTACCTCCACTCAGACAACAGATGTCCCCAGAGAAGAATATTGAACCGGACAGGCCCCTAGGCCCTAAACAGATCCATTGCTTTGGTTTCCAGGCATCTCTCCTCAGAGGCCTCGTTTCCAATACCAGCATATGGTGGTTTCCTGAGGCACCAATAAGAACAAATCTCGTCTCCCCATGGAAAACTTGCTCATTGGAGCTTTGTCATAACCTCTGGTTAGGAGAATCCTTCAGGGCCCTGGTGCCACTGCCCCATACCAAGGTCTCCATGGACTCAAACCAACATTAAGACCATCCTCAGGAAAGTCCATTTCAACACAGCCCCCTCTGTTGCTACCCCAAGCCAGCAGATCAAACGTTTCTTGTTGCTAGGAGACAATTGGAATGTGAGGCTGGCTGCCCAGCCATCCATACTTAGAACCCTGTTCTGGAAAAATACCTTATAAGACGTCCTGGAGCCATCCAACAAATATTAATTGTCCCACAGAAGGAATCCTTGCGGTTTGGAGCATCTCACAACTCCAATAGTGGGAAAACCCCCATGGCCTCCTAATGCCCCCCCTACCTGAAGGGGCCAACATGGACAGAAACTCAAACCTGAGCCAAAGTCTGAACCTCGACCTGACTTCAGACGCATGAGATCTCAATTCAGCTCTACAGAGTGTGCCTGCCATGTCCTTGCCCCGAAACCTAAGCCTAGCTTGTGTTCTCAGACTTCGGTCCTCACTCTCCTGGCCCACAAGCCCTCCAGTTTGGGGATTCCGATGCCACAATGCAGCATTAGCCTGCTTTCCAGAAGAAAAACTTTGCCCTATGCTGCTAATAAGAAACCCCAAATGATTTTCTAATGCATGCCACTCGATTGTAAAGCAATTATACAGCCCACCCTGTATACTAATGCCCTGACTGGCACAGCCTGAGACAAGACATCCCAAACGACACCCAGATACCTGGCCCCAACCTGGACACATAGGACCCGCTATGGCTGTAGGTCGTCATCTCTTCCCAACCTCGGTTTTCAGGCTTCAGAACCTAGACCTTATCTCCAATCACTGCTCAAGGGTGAACGTGATGCAGAAATTAGAATTCCTCCTTCCCCATGGCCAGAAACCTTGTGGTTGGCATGTTGTCCAACGTTCAATGTGGGAAAACCTGCATTGTCCGAAAGGCCACGCCAGTGCTTGAGGGCCGCCTAGGGCACAGACATGCATTATGACCTGCAGCGTGAGTCCCGTATTAAAGTAACGCCCCTCAGTGGCTGGACCAAGATCCTGCATATGGGGCTTGTCATATCCATAGGCCCCCAGGCTTAACCAGAGGGGGAGTATTCCAGTTGTCAGTACCCACTGCTATGCTCTAGAATCCCTCTAATGGGGGGACACATGAAGCAGAAAACAGGACACTTCCCTTCCCACAGAATGACCCCAAACTCTTGGGGGCTGGACAAACTACCAGAGAGGGAGACTTCTACGACCCATGAGGCAACTCCTACATTAAACGGCCATTGTGGACAAAACATCCAGAGACAAAAGCCTGAGCGACTGCCTCCCTCTCACCCTTCTTTCATATCCAGAGGAGCTCCCCTCATGGACTGTAGATCAGGCCTGCCGTAACCTCGGCCCCAAACCTGAGCTGAGTTAGGGTTTTTGGATGTCTGTCTGCACAGCCATGGCCCACACAGCCTCCAGGCTGGGGTTTCTGGAGCCACACCACAGAACTGTGCCTGCTCTCTCCTAAGAAACTGCCCATTCCATTGGCCACAACTCTACAAAATAGTAGAAACCTCAAGGTCCCCAAGGACATCCCACTACCGCAAGCCGCACTGGACAAATAGGGGCATTATGACACAAGCTGAGCAACTACTACCTCCATGCAGACACACAGACAGATATCCGCAGAGACAGAAGATTGAACCAGACAGGCCCCTAGGCCCTATTATGAACTCTTGCTTTGGTGTCCAGGTATCACTCCTCAGAGGCCTGGGTTCGAAGACCAGCATACGGGGCTTTCCTGAGCCACCAGACAGAAGACCTCTTACCTCCACATGGGAAGCTTCCTTGTTGGAGTTGTGTCAAGCCCTTCGGGTTGGAGAATCCTGCAGAGTCCCTTAGCTACTGCCACATTCCAAGGTCTCCATGGCCACCAACCCACATTATGACTCATCCTCGGCAGAGTCCATTTAAACTCAGCCTTCTGGGTAGCTCACCCAAGAGCCCGCAGATTGAGCGTGCCTTGTCTCCACCAGGCAATGGGAAGGTGAGTTGGCGTTTCTCGGCATCCATGCTTAGGGCCCTGCTCTCGAGTCTTTCTGTATGGGGCATCCTGGAACCATCCAATAGTTCTCGACTGTCTTGAAGAAGGAAACTTTGAAGTTTGGAGCAGCTCACAACTCCCAGCGTAGGGAAACCTCCCTGGCCTCATGACGCCCCCACCCCCTTCAGGAAGGGGCCGTCATGGACACAAACTCCAGCTTGAGGCAACATCTGATACTCGCCCTGACCTCACGTGCAGGAGATCTCGATTCAGCCTCTGCAGAGTGGGCCTGCCATGCTCTTGGCCCCAAAACTCGTGCTAGCTTGTGTTTTCAGTCTTCCTTCCTCACAATCCTGGCCACACCCCTCCAGTTTGGCAATTCTGGAGACACAATGCAGCACTCTGCCTGCCCTCCAGAAGAAAAATGTTGCCCTATAGGGCTAACCAGAAGCGCCAAATGAGTAACATCCTGCATGCCACTCGACCATACCCCAATTATACAGTCTAGCCTGTGCACTAAAGCCCTGTCAGACACAGCCTGAGGGCAGACCTCCAGTCCAACACCCAGACAGCTGGCCGTAAACAGAGCATATCACACCCACAATGGCTTTAGGCCATCATCTCTACCCAACCTCAGTTTTCACCTTCAGAACCTAGACCTTATATCCACTCACTGCTCAGGAGTGAACATGATGCAAGAATCAGGTCTTCTCCTTCGCCTTGGCAAGAAACCTAGTGGTTGGCATGTTGTCCAATGTTCTTTGTAGGAGAAAGCAGCATGGACTATGAGGCCACACCTATCTTTGAGGGCCACAATTTGCACAAAAACACATTGTGAAACTCAGTGTGAGACCTATCCTCAAGGAAGGCCTCTCAGTGTCTGGACCAAGAGCCCACATAAGGGGCTTGCCTTGTTGTTAGGTCCCAATGTTAAACAGAGGTCTGGTTGTCCAGTTGCCCCCACCCACGACTCTGCTCTGGAATCCCTCTTTTGGTGGTCCACCTGAGGTTAAAAAAAAATAAAAAATAAAAAAATAAAAAAATAAAAAATACAAAACAGCAAGGCCTCCTCCCTTCCCACAGAATGACCCCAATCTCTTGGGATCGGGTCAAATCCCAAGAAAGGGAGCCTCGTCGATGGCCCATGAGGACACCCCGACATTCCATGGCAATCGGTGACACATTTCCAGAAAAAAAAAAAAAAAAAAAAAGCATGAGCATGCACATCACATTCGCCCTTTGTTCATATCCCGAAGAGGTCTCCTCACGGTCTATAGATCGGGCCGGCCATACCTACATCCCACAACCTAAGTGGAGTTTGTGTTTTCAGACTTTTGTCCAAATAGCCCTGGACCACACACGCTCCACACTTGGGTCCCTGGAGCCACACCTCAGGACTGTGCTTCACATTCAAGGGAATTCTTTCCATTCCATTGGCCACAACCTTGCAAATTAGGAAACACCTCCAAAGTCACCGAGGCCATCCCAATAGTGTAGGCCGCCCATGACAAACAGGGGTGATCTCAAACCAGCTGAGCAACTACCTCCACTCAGACAACAGATGTCCCCAGAGAAGAATATTGAACCGGACAGGCCCCTAGGCTCTAAAAAGATCCAATGCTATGGTTTCCAGGCATCTCTCCTCAGAGGCCTCGTTTCCAATACCAGGATATGGTGGTTTCCTGAGGCACCAATAAGAACAAATCTCGTCTCCCCATGGAAACTTGCTCATTGGAGCTTTGTCATAACCTCTGGTTAGGAGAATCCTTCAGGGCCCTGGTGCCACTGCCTCATACCAAAGTCTCCATGGACTCAAACCAACATTAAGACCATCCTCAGGAAAGTCAATTTCAACTCAGCCCCCTCTGTTGCTACCCCAAGCCAGCAGATCAAACGTTTCTTGTTGCTAGGAGACAATTGGAATGTGAGGCTGGCTGCCCAGGCATCCATACTTAGAACCCTGTTCTGGAAAAATACCTTATAAGACGTCCTGGAGCCATCAAACAAATCTTAATTGTCCCACAGAAGGAATCCTTGCGGTTTGGAGCATCTCACAACTCCAATAGTGGGAAAACCCCCATTGCCTCCTAATGCCCCCCCTTCCTGAATGGGACAACATGGACAGAAACTTAAACCTGAGCCAAAGTCTGAACCTCGACCTGACTTCAGACGCATGAGATCTCAATTCAGCTCTGCAGAGTGTGGCTGCCATGTCCTTGCCCCGAAACCTAAGCCTAGCGTGTGTTCTCAGACTTCCGTCCTCACTCTCCTGGCCCACAAGCCCTCCAGTTTGGGAATTCCGAAGCCACAATGCAGCACTCTGCCTGCCCTCCAGAAGAAAAACTTTGCCCTATGCTGCTAATAAGAAACCCCAAATGATTTTCTAATGCATGCCACTCGATTGTAAAGCAATTATACAGCCCACCCTGTATACTAATGCCCTGCCTGGCACAGCCTGAGACAAGACATCGCAAACGACACCCAGACAGCTGACCCCAACCTGGACACATAGGACCCGCTATGGCTGTAGGTCGTCATCTCTTCCCAACCTCGGTTTTCAGGCTTCAGAACTTAGACCTTATCTCCAATCACTGCACAGGGGTGAACGTGATGCAGAAATTAGAATTCCTCCTTCCCCATGGCCAGAAACCTTGTGGTTGGCATGTTGTCCAACGTTCAATGTGGGAAAACCTGCATTGTCCGAAAGGCCACGCCAGTGCTTGAGGGCCGCCTAGGGCACAGACATGCATTGTGACCTGCAGCGTGAGTCCCGTATTAAAGTAACGCCTCTCAGTGGCTGGACCAAGATCCTGCATATGGGGCTAGTCATATCCATAGGCCCCCAGGCTTAACCAGATAGCGAGTATTCCAGTTGTCAGTACCCACTGCTATGCTCTTGAATCACTCTACTGGGGGGACACATGAAGCAGAAAACAGGACACTTCCCTTCCCACAGAATGACTCCAAACTTTTGGGAGCTGGACAAACTACCAGAGAGGGAGACTTCTACGACCTATGAGGCAACTCCTACATTAAACGGCCATTGTGGACAAAAAATCCAGAGACAAAAGCCTGAGCGACTGCCTCCCTCTCATCCTTCTTTCATATCCAGAGGAGCTCCCCTCATGGACTGTAGATCAGGCCTGCCGTAACCTCGGCCCCAAACCTGAGCTGAGATAGGGTTTTTGGATGTCTGTCTGCACAGCCATGGCCCACACAGCCTCCAGGCTGGGGTCTCTGGAGCCACACCACAGAATTGTGCCTGCTCTCTCCTAAGAAACTGCCCATTCCATTGGCCACAACTCTACAAAATAGTAGAAACCTCAAGGTCCCCAAGGACATCCCACTACCGCAAGCCGCACTGGACAAATAGGGGCATTATGACACAAGCTGAGCAACTACTACCTCCATGCAGACACACAGACAGATATCCGCAGAGACAGAAGATTGAACCAGACAGGCCCCTAGGCCCTATTATGAACTCTTGCTTTGGTGTCCAGGTATCACTCCTCAGAGGCCTGGGTTCGAAGACCAGCATACGGGGCTTTCCTGAGGCACCAGACAGAAGACCTCTCATCTCCACATGGGAAGCTTCCTTGTTGGAGTTGTGTCAAGCCCTTCGGGTTGGAGAATCCTGCAGAGTCCCTTAGCTACTGCCACATTTCAAGGTCTCCATGGCCACCAACCCACATTATGACTCATCCTCAGCAGAGTCCATTTAAACTCAGCCTTCTGATTAGCTCACCCAAGAGCCCGCAGATTGAGCGTGCCTTGTCTCGACCAGGCAATGGGAAGGTGAGTTGGCGTTTCTCGGCATCCATGCTTAGGGCCCTGCTCTCGAGTCTTTCTGTATGGGGCATCCTGGAACCATCCAATAGTACTCGACTCTCCTGAAGAAGGAAACTTTGAATTTTGGAGCAGCTCACAACTCCCAGCGTAGGGAAACCTCCCTGGCCTCATGACGCCCCCACCCCCTTCAGGAAGGGGCCGTCATGGACACAAACTCCAACTTGAGGCAACATCTGATACTCGCCCTGACCTCACGTGAAGAAGATGTCGATTCAGCCTCTGCAGAGTGTGCCTGCCATTCTCTTGGCCCCAAAACTCGTGCTAGCTTGTGTTTTCAGACTTCCTTCCTCACAATCCTGGCCACACCCCTCCAGTTTGGCAATTCTGGAGACACAATGCAGCACTCTGCCTGCCCTCCAGAAGAAAAATGTTGCCCTATAGGGCTAACCAGAAATGCCAAATGAGTAACAACCTGCATGCCACTCGACCATACCCCAATTATACAGTCTAGCCTGTGCACTAAAGCCCTGTCTGACACAGCCTGAGGGCAGACTTCCAGTCCAACACCCAGACAGCTGGCCGTACACAGAGCATATCACACCCACAATGGCTTTAGGCCATCATCTCTACCCAACCTCAGTTTTCACCTTCAGAACCTAGACCTTATCTCCACTCACTGCTCAGGAGTGAACGTGATGCAAGAATCAGAACTTCTCCTTCGCCTTGGCAAGAAACCTAGTGGTTGGCATGTTGTCCAATGTTCTGTGTAGGAGAAAGCAGCATGGACTATGAGGCCCCACCTATCCCTGAGGGCCACAATTTGCACAAACACACATTGTGACCCTCAGCGTGAGCCCTATCCTCATGTAAAGCCTCTTAGTGACTGGAACAACAGCCCACATATGGGGCTTGCCAAGCCCCTAGTCCCCCAATCTCAACCAGAGTTCGAGATGTCTAGTCACTCCTACTCAGTGCTCTACTCTGTAATCCCGCTTTGGTGGGACACCTGAGGTAAAAAAAAAAAAATACAGAAAGGACTCTTCCCATCCCCAGAATGATCCCAATCACTTGGGATCAGGCTAAATGACCAGAGAAAGCATTGTCCATGGCCCTTGAGGACACCCCGACATTCCACGGCCACCATTGACACAAAATCCAGAGACAAAAGCCTGAGCAAGAGCCACATACTCGCCCTTTGTTCATAGCCCGGAAAATTCTCACGGTCTGTAGATCGAGCCTTCATACATACATCCACAAACCTAAGCTGAGTTTGTGTTTTCAGACTTCTGTCCCCACAGTCCTGGCCCACACACCATCCAAGCTGGGGCCCCTGGAGCCACACCTCAGGACTTTGACTTCCCTCTCCAGGGGAATTCTGCCTTTTCCATTGGCCACAACCCTATAGATTAGGAGAATCCTCCAAACTCCCCCAGGCCATCCGAATTGTGTTGGCTGCCCAGGACACACAGGGATGATCTTTCACAAGTTAGGAAACCACCTCCACTCAGACCCAGAGACAGATATCCCCATAGAATAAGATTGAACTGGAGGGGCACTGAGGCCCTAATCAGATCCATTGATTTTGATTCAAGTCATCTCTCCTCAGAGGCCTGGTTTCCAATACCAGCATATGGGAGATTCCTTAGGCACTCATCAAAACAATTCTCTTCTCTACATAGGAAACATACTCTTCAGAGCTCCGTCAAAACCTCCGGTTATGAACATCCCTCAAGGCCCCGGATCAAGCACCCCATTCCAAGGTCTACATGGACACAAATGCACATTATGACCCATCCTCAACTCACCCATTTCAAAACACCCGCCTCGGTTGCTCCCCTAGATCCAGCAGATCGAACTTGCCTTGGCTCTATGAGACACCTGGAATGGGAGGCAGGCTGCCCAGGCATCCATCCTTAGAACCCTGCTCTGGATAACTTCCTTATGGGATGTCCTGGTGCCATCCAACATGTCTCGACTGTCCCACAGAAGGAATCATTGTGGTTTGGAGCATCTCACAATTCCCATAGTGGGAAAACCTCCATGTCCTCGTGACACCCTCCCCTTCATGAATGGGCCGTCATGGACAGAAACTCCGACCTAAGAAAACGTCTGATCCTAGCTCTGTCTTCAGGTATACGGAATCTCGAATCATCTCTGCAGAGGGTGCCTGCCGTCCCCTCACCCCGAAATCTAAGTCTGGCTTGTGTTCTCAGAATTTTTTCCTCACACTCCTGGCCCACAAGCCTTCCAGTTTGGGAATTTTGGAGTCACTATGTGGCACTGTGTCTTCCCTCCAGAAGAAAAACGTTGCCCTCTGGGGCTACCCAGTAACCACAAATGAGTACCATCCTGCACGAAACTCGACTGCACCCCAATGATGCAGTCTAGCCTGGGCACTAATTCCCTGTCTGCCACAGCCTGAGCCTGCACCTCCCAACCCACACTCAACAGCTGGCCGAACACTGAGCACATCAGACACACCATGGCCTTAGGTCTTCATCTCTTCCCAACCTCAGTTTTCAGGCTTCAGAACCTAGACCTTAAATCCAATCACAGTCCAGGAGTGAAAGTGTTGCAGAAATTAGAACTCCATCTTCCCCATTGCCAGAAAACTTGTGGTTCCCATACTGTGCAACGTTCAGTGTAGGAGAAACCAGCATGGTACATTAGGCCACGCCCTGACTTGAGGGGCTCCTTGGGCACAAAAACACATTGTGAAACTCAGTGTGAGACCTATCCTCAAGAAAGGCCTCTCAGTGTCTGGACCAAGAGCCCACATAGGAGCTGGCCATGTTCTTAGGTCCCAATGTTAACCAGAGTTCTGGTTGTCCAGTTGCCCCCACCCACGACTCTGCTCTGGAATCCCTCTTTTGGTGGTCCACCTGAGGTAAAAAAAACAAAAAACAAAAACAAAAAAAATAAACAAAAAAAAAACCAGAAAGGCCTCCTCCCTTCCCACAGAATGACCCCAAACTCTAGGGATCGTGTCAAATCCCCAGAAAGGGAGCCTCATCGATGGCCAACGAGGACACCCCGACATTCCATGGCAATCGGTGACACATTTCCAGAAAAAAAAAAAAAATGCATGAGCATGCACATCACATTCGCCCTTTGTTCATATCCCGAAGAGGTCTCCTCACGGTCTATAGATCGGGCCGGCCATACCTAAATCCCACAACCTAAGTGGAGTTTGTGTTTTCAGACTTTTGTCCAAATAGCCCTGGACCACACACGCTCCACACTTGGGTCCCTGGAGCCACACCTCAGGACTGTGCTTCCCTTTCAAGGGAATTCTTCCCATTCCATTGGCCACAACCTTGCAAATTAGGAAAAACCTCCAAAGTCACCGAGGCCATCCCAATAGTGTAGTCCGCCCAGGACAAACAGGGGTGATCTCAAACCAGCTGAGCAACTACCTCCACTCAGACAACAGATGTCCCCAGAGAAGAATATTGAACCGGACAGGCCCCTAGGCCCTAAACAGATCCATTGCTTTGGTTTCCAGGCATCTCTTCTCAGAGGCCTCGTTTCCATTACCAGGATATGGTGGTTTCCTGAGGCACCAATAAGAACAAATCTCGTCTCCCCATGGAAACTAGCTCATTGGAGCTTTGTCATAACCTCTGGTTAGGAGAATCCTTTAGGGCCCTGGTGCCACTGCCCAATACCAAGGTCTCCATGGACTCAAACCAACATTAAGACCATCCTCAGGAAAGTAGATTTCAACTCAGCCCCCTCTTTTGCTACCCCAAGCCAGCAGATCAAACGTTTCTTGTTGCTAAGAGACAATTGGAATGTGAGGATGGCTGCCCATGCATCCATACTTAGAACCCTGTTCTGGGAAAATACCTTATAAGACGTCCTGGAGCCATCCAACAAATCTTAATTGTCCCACAGAAGGAATCCTTGCCGTTTGGAGCATCTCACAACTCCAATAGTGGGAAAACCCCCATGGCCTCATAATGCCTCCCCTTCCTGAAGGGGCCAACATGGACAGAAACTCAAACCTGAGCCAAAGTCTGAACCTCGACCTGACTTCAGACGCATGAGATCTCAATTCAGCTCTGCAGAGTGTGCCTGCCATGTTCTTGCCCCGAAACCTAAGCCTAGCTTGTGTTCTCAGACTTCCGTCCTCACTCTCCTGGCCCACAAGCCCTCCAGTTTGGGAATTCCGAAGCCACAATGCAGCACTCTGCCTGCCCTCCAGAAGAAAAACTTTGCCCTATGCTGCTAATAAGAAACCCCAAATGATTTTCTAATGCATGCCACTCGATTGTAAAGCAATTATACAGCCCACCCTGTATACTAATGCCCTGTCTGGCACAGCCTGAGACAAGACATCCCAAACGACACCCAGACAGCTGATCCCAACCTGGACACATAGGACCCGCGATGGCTGTAGGTCGTCATCTCTTCCCAACCTCGGTTTTCAGGCTTCAGAACCTAGACCTTATCTCCAATCACTGCCCAGGGGTGAACGTGATGCAGAAATTAGAATTCCTCCTTCCCCATGGCCAGAAACCTTGTGGTTGGCATGTTGTCCAACGTTCAATGTGGGAAAACCTGCATTGTCCGAAAGGCCACGCCAGTGCTTGAGGGCCGCCTAGGGCACAGACATGCATTGTGACCTGCAGCGTGAGTCCCGTATTAAAGTAACGCCTCTCAGTGGCTGGACCAAGATCCTGCATATGGGGCTTGTCATATCCATAGGCCCCCAGGCTTAACCAGAGGGCGAGTATTCCAGTTGTCAGTACCCACTGTTATGCTCTAGAATCCCTCTACTGGGGGGACACATGAAGCAGAAAACAGGACACTTCCCTTCCCACAGAATGACCCCAAACTCTTGGGGGCTGGACAAACTACCAGAGAGGGAGACTTCTACGACCCATGAGGCAACTCCTACATTAAACGGCCATTGTGGACAAAACATCCAGAGACAAAAGCCTGAGCGACTGCCTCCCTCTCACCCTTCTTTCATATCCAGAGGAGCTCCCCTCATGGACTGTAGATCAGGCCTGCCGTAACCTCGGCCCCAAACCTGAGCTGAGTTAGGGTTTTTGGAAGTCTGTCTGCACAGCCATGGCCCACACAGCCTCCAGGCTGGGGTCTCTGGAGCCACACCACAGAACTGTGCCTGCTCTCTCCTAAGAAACTGCCCATTCCATTGGCCACAACTCTACAAAATAGTAGAAACCTCAAGGTCCCCAAGGACATCCCACTACCGCAAGCCGCACTGGACAAATAGGGGCATTATGACACAAGCTGAGCAACTACTACCTCCATGCAGACACACAGACAGATATCCGCAGAGACAGAAGATTGAACCAGACAGGCCCCTAGGCCCTATTATGAACTCTTGCTTTGGTGTCCAGGTATCACTCCTCAGAGGCCTGGGTTCGAAGACCAGCATACGGGGCTTTCCTGAGGCACCAGACAGAAGACCGCTCATCTCCACATGGGAAGCTTCCTTGTTGGAGTTTTGTCAAGCCCTTCGGGTTGGAGAATCCTGCAGAGTCCTTTAGCTACTGCCACATTCCAAGGTCTCCATGGCCACCAACCCACATTATGACTCATCCTCGGCAGAGTCCATTTAAACTCAGCCTTCTGGGTAGCTCACCCAAGAGCCCGCAGATTGAGCGTGCCATGTCTCGACCAAGCAATGGGAAGGTGAGTTGGCGTTTCTCGGCATCCATGCTTAGGCACCTGCTCTCGAGTCTTTCTGTATGGGGCATCCTGGAACCATCCAATAGTACTCGACTGTCCTGAAGAAGGAAACTTTGAAGTTGGGAGCAGCTCACAACTCCCAGCGTAGGGAAACCTCCCTGAACACATGACGCCCCCACCCCCTTCAGGAAGGGGCCGTCATGGACACAAACTCCAGCTTGAGGCAACATCTGATACTCGCCCTGACCTCACCTGCAGGAGATCTCGATTCAGCCTTGCAGAGTGGGCCTGCCATGCTCTTGGCCCCAAAACTCGTGCTAGCTTGTGTTTTCAGACTTCCTTCCTCACAATCATGGCCACACCCCTCCAGTTTGGCAGTTCTGGAGACACAATGCAGCACTCTGCCTGCCCTCCAGAAGAAAAATGTTGCCCTATAGGGCTAACCAGAAATGCCAAATGAGTAACAACCTGAATGCCACTCGACCATACCCCAATTATACAGTCTAGTCTGTGCACTAAAGCCCTGTCTGACACAGCCTGAGGGCAGACTTCTAGTCCAACACCCAGACAGCTGGCCGTACACAGAGCATATCACACCCACAATGGCTTTAGGCCATCATCTCTACCCAACCTCAGTTTTCACCTTCAGAACCTAGACCTTATCTCCACTCACTGCTCAGGAGTGAACGTGATGCAAGAATCAGAACTTCTCCTTCGCCTTGGCAAGAAACCTAGTGGTTGGCATGTTGTCCAATGTTCTGTGTAGGAGAAAGCAGCATGGACTATGAGGCCCCACCTATCCCTGAGGGCCACAATTTGCACAAACACACATTGTGACCCTCAGCGTGAGCCCTATCCTCATGTAAAGCCTCTTAGTGACTGGAACAACAGCCCACATATGGGGCTTGCCAAGCCCCTAGTCCCCCAATCTCAACCAGAGTTCGAGATGTCTAGTCACTCCTACTCAGTGCTCTACTCTGTAATCCCGCTTTGGTGGGACACCTGAGGTAAAAAAAAAAAAATACAGAAAGGACTCTTCCCATCCCCAGAATGATCCCAATCACTTGGGATCAGGCTAAATGACCAGAGAAAGCATTGTCCATGGCCCTTGAGGACACCCCGACATTCCACGGCCACCATTGACACAAAATCCAGAGACAAAAGCCTGAGCAAGAGCCACATACTCGCCCTTTGTTCATAGCCCGGAAAATTCTCACGGTCTGTAGATCGAGCCTTCATACATACATCCACAAACCTAAGCTGAGTTTGTGTTTTCAGACTTCTGTCCCCACAGTCCTGGCCCACACACCATCCAAGCTGGGGCCCCTGGAGCCACACCTCAGGACTTTGACTTCCCTCTCCAGGGGAATTCTGCCTTTTCCATTGGCCACAACCCTATAGATTAGGAGAATCCTCCAAACTCCCCCAGGCCATCCGAATTGTGTTGGCTGCCCAGGACACACAGGGATGATCTTTCACAAGTTAGGAAACCACCTCCACTCAGACCCAGAGACAGATATCCCCATAGAATAAGATTGAACTGGAGGGGCACTGAGGCCCTAATCAGATCCATTGATTTTGATTCAAGTCATCTCTCCTCAGAGGCCTGGTTTCCAATACCAGCATATGGGAGATTCCTTAGGCACTCATCAAAACAATTCTCTTCTCTACATAGGAAACATACTCTTCAGAGCTCCGTCAAAACCTCCGGTTATGAACATCCCTCAAGGCCCCGGATCAAGCACCCCATTCCAAGGTCTACATGGACACAAATGCACATTATGACCCATCCTCAACTCACCCATTTCAAAACACCCGCCTCGGTTGCTCCCCTAGATCCAGCAGATCGAACTTGCCTTGGCTCTATGAGACACCTGGAATGGGAGGCAGGCTGCCCAGGCATCCATCCTTAGAACCCTGCTCTGGATAACTTCCTTATGGGATGTCCTGGTGCCATCCAACATGTCTCGACTGTCCCACAGAAGGAATCATTGTGGTTTGGAGCATCTCACAATTCCCATAGTGGGAAAACCTCCATGTCCTCGTGACACCCTCCCCTTCATGAATGGGCCGTCATGGACAGAAACTCCGACCTAAGAAAACGTCTGATCCTAGCTCTGTCTTCAGGTATACGGAATCTCGAATCATCTCTGCAGAGGGTGCCTGCCGTCCCCTCACCCCGAAATCTAAGTCTGGCTTGTGTTCTCAGAATTTTTTCCTCACACTCCTGGCCCACAAGCCTTCCAGTTTGGGAATTTTGGAGTCACTATGTGGCACTGTGTCTTCCCTCCAGAAGAAAAACGTTGCCCTCTGGGGCTACCCAGTAACCACAAATGAGTACCATCCTGCACGAAACTCGACTGCACCCCAATGATGCAGTCTAGCCTGGGCACTAATTCCCTGTCTGCCACAGCCTGAGCCTGCACCTCCCAACCCACACTCAACAGCTGGCCGAACACTGAGCACATCAGACACACCATGGCCTTAGGTCTTCATCTCTTCCCAACCTCAGTTTTCAGGCTTCAGAACCTAGACCTTAAATCCAATCACAGTCCAGGAGTGAAAGTGTTGCAGAAATTAGAACTCCATCTTCCCCATTGCCAGAAAACTTGTGGTTCCCATACTGTGCAACGTTCAGTGTAGGAGAAACCAGCATGGTACATTAGGCCACGCCCTGACTTGAGGGGCTCCTTGGGCACAAAAACACATTGTGAAACTCAGTGTGAGACCTATCCTCAAGAAAGGCCTCTCAGTGTCTGGACCAAGAGCCCACATAGGAGCTGGCCATGTTCTTAGGTCCCAATGTTAACCAGAGTTCTGGTTGTCCAGTTGCCCCCACCCACGACTCTGCTCTGGAATCCCTCTTTTGGTGGTCCACCTGAGGTAAAAAAAACAAAAAACAAAAACAAAAAAAATAAACAAAAAAAAAACCAGAAAGGCCTCCTCCCTTCCCACAGAATGACCCCAAACTCTAGGGATCGTGTCAAATCCCCAGAAAGGGAGCCTCATCGATGGCCAACGAGGACACCCCGACATTCCATGGCAATCGGTGACACATTTCCAGAAAAAAAAAAAAAATGCATGAGCATGCACATCACATTCGCCCTTTGTTCATATCCCGAAGAGGTCTCCTCACGGTCTATAGATCGGGCCGGCCATACCTAAATCCCACAACCTAAGTGGAGTTTGTGTTTTCAGACTTTTGTCCAAATAGCCCTGGACCACACACGCTCCACACTTGGGTCCCTGGAGCCACACCTCAGGACTGTGCTTCCCTTTCAAGGGAATTCTTCCCATTCCATTGGCCACAACCTTGCAAATTAGGAAAAACCTCCAAAGTCACCGAGGCCATCCCAATAGTGTAGTCCGCCCAGGACAAACAGGGGTGATCTCAAACCAGCTGAGCAACTACCTCCACTCAGACAACAGATGTCCCCAGAGAAGAATATTGAACCGGACAGGCCCCTAGGCCCTAAACAGATCCATTGCTTTGGTTTCCAGGCATCTCTTCTCAGAGGCCTCGTTTCCATTACCAGGATATGGTGGTTTCCTGAGGCACCAATAAGAACAAATCTCGTCTCCCCATGGAAACTAGCTCATTGGAGCTTTGTCATAACCTCTGGTTAGGAGAATCCTTTAGGGCCCTGGTGCCACTGCCCAATACCAAGGTCTCCATGGACTCAAACCAACATTAAGACCATCCTCAGGAAAGTAGATTTCAACTCAGCCCCCTCTTTTGCTACCCCAAGCCAGCAGATCAAACGTTTCTTGTTGCTAAGAGACAATTGGAATGTGAGGATGGCTGCCCATGCATCCATACTTAGAACCCTGTTCTGGGAAAATACCTTATAAGACGTCCTGGAGCCATCCAACAAATCTTAATTGTCCCACAGAAGGAATCCTTGCCGTTTGGAGCATCTCACAACTCCAATAGTGGGAAAACCCCCATGGCCTCATAATGCCTCCCCTTCCTGAAGGGGCCAACATGGACAGAAACTCAAACCTGAGCCAAAGTCTGAACCTCGACCTGACTTCAGACGCATGAGATCTCAATTCAGCTCTGCAGAGTGTGCCTGCCATGTTCTTGCCCCGAAACCTAAGCCTAGCTTGTGTTCTCAGACTTCCGTCCTCACTCTCCTGGCCCACAAGCCCTCCAGTTTGGGAATTCCGAAGCCACAATGCAGCACTCTGCCTGCCCTCCAGAAGAAAAACTTTGCCCTATGCTGCTAATAAGAAACCCCAAATGATTTTCTAATGCATGCCACTCGATTGTAAAGCAATTATACAGCCCACCCTGTATACTAATGCCCTGTCTGGCACAGCCTGAGACAAGACATCCCAAACGACACCCAGACAGCTGATCCCAACCTGGACACATAGGACCCGCGATGGCTGTAGGTCGTCATCTCTTCCCAACCTCGGTTTTCAGGCTTCAGAACCTAGACCTTATCTCCAATCACTGCCCAGGGGTGAACGTGATGCAGAAATTAGAATTCCTCCTTCCCCATGGCCAGAAACCTTGTGGTTGGCATGTTGTCCAACGTTCAATGTGGGAAAACCTGCATTGTCCGAAAGGCCACGCCAGTGCTTGAGGGCCGCCTAGGGCACAGACATGCATTGTGACCTGCAGCGTGAGTCCCGTATTAAAGTAACGCCTCTCAGTGGCTGGACCAAGATCCTGCATATGGGGCTTGTCATATCCATAGGCCCCCAGGCTTAACCAGAGGGCGAGTATTCCAGTTGTCAGTACCCACTGTTATGCTCTAGAATCCCTCTACTGGGGGGACACATGAAGCAGAAAACAGGACACTTCCCTTCCCACAGAATGACCCCAAACTCTTGGGGGCTGGACAAACTACCAGAGAGGGAGACTTCTACGACCCATGAGGCAACTCCTACATTAAACGGCCATTGTGGACAAAACATCCAGAGACAAAAGCCTGAGCGACTGCCTCCCTCTCACCCTTCTTTCATATCCAGAGGAGCTCCCCTCATGGACTGTAGATCAGGCCTGCCGTAACCTCGGCCCCAAACCTGAGCTGAGTTAGGGTTTTTGGAAGTCTGTCTGCACAGCCATGGCCCACACAGCCTCCAGGCTGGGGTCTCTGGAGCCACACCACAGAACTGTGCCTGCTCTCTCCTAAGAAACTGCCCATTCCATTGGCCACAACTCTACAAAATAGTAGAAACCTCAAGGTCCCCAAGGACATCCCACTACCGCAAGCCGCACTGGACAAATAGGGGCATTATGACACAAGCTGAGCAACTACTACCT
The DNA here is from genome assembly GCF_964662115.1 of Mustela nivalis. Classification (NCBI taxonomy): domain Eukaryota; kingdom Metazoa; phylum Chordata; class Mammalia; order Carnivora; family Mustelidae; genus Mustela; species Mustela nivalis. Next base: position 131,338 of record NW_028135675.1, read on the forward strand.
CCATGCAGACACACAGACAGATATCCGCAGAGACAGAAGATTGAACCAGACAGGCCCCTAGGCCCTATTATGAACTCTTGCTTTGGTGTCCAGGTATCACTCCTCAGAGGCCTGGGTTCGAAGACCAGCATACGGGGCTTTCCTGAGGCACCAGACAGAAGACCGCTCATCTCCACATGGGAAGCTTCCTTGTTGGAGTTTTGTCAAGCCCTTCGGGTTGGAGAATCCTGCAGAGTCCTTTAGCTACTGCCACATTCCAAGGTCTCCATGGCCACCAACCCACATTATGACTCATCCTCGGCAGAGTCCATTTAAACTCAGCCTTCTGGGTAGCTCACCCAAGAGCCCGCAGATTGAGCGTGCCATGTCTCGACCAAGCAATGGGAAGGTGAGTTGGCGTTTCTCGGCATCCATGCTTAGGCACCTGCTCTCGAGTCTTTCTGTATGGGGCATCCTGGAACCATCCAATAGTACTCGACTGTCCTGAAGAAGGAAACTTTGAAGTTGGGAGCAGCTCACAACTCCCAGCGTAGGGAAACCTCCCTGAACACATGACGCCCCCACCCCCTTCAGGAAGGGGCCGTCATGGACACAAACTCCAGCTTGAGGCAACATCTGATACTCGCCCTGACCTCACCTGCAGGAGATCTCGATTCAGCCTTGCAGAGTGGGCCTGCCATGCTCTTGGCCCCAAAACTCGTGCTAGCTTGTGTTTTCAGACTTCCTTCCTCACAATCATGGCCACACCCCTCCAGTTTGGCAGTTCTGGAGACACAATGCAGCACTCTGCCTGCCCTCCAGAAGAAAAATGTTGCCCTATAGGGCTAACCAGAAATGCCAAATGAGTAACAACCTGAATGCCACTCGACCATACCCCAATTATACAGTCTAGTCTGTGCACTAAAGCCCTGTCTGACACAGCCTGAGGGCAGACTTCTAGTCCAACACCCAGACAGCTGGCCGTACACAGAGCATATCACACCCACAATGGCTTTAGGCCATCATCTCTACCCAACCTCAGTTTTCACCTTCAGAACCTAGACCTTATCTCCACTCACTGCTCAGGAGTGAACGTGATGCAAGAATCAGAACTTCTCCTTCGCCTTGGCAAGAAACCTAGTGGTTGGCATGTTGTCCAATGTTCTGTGTAGGAGAAAGCAGCATGGACTATGAGGCCCCACCTATCCCTGAGGGCCACAATTTGCACAAACACACATTGTGACCCTCAGCGTGAGCCCTATCCTCATGTAAAGCCTCTTAGTGACTGGAACAACAGCCCACATATGGGGCTTGCCAAGCCCCTAGTCCCCCAATCTCAACCAGAGTTCGAGATGTCTAGTCACCCCTACTCAGGGCTCTACTCTGGAATCCCGCTTTGGTGGGACACCGGAGGTAAAAAAAAAAAATACAGAAAGGACTCTTCCCATCCCCAGAATGATCCCAATCACTTGGGATCAGGCTAAATGACCAGAGAAAGAATTGTCCATGGCCCTTGAGGACACCCCGACATTCCACGGCCACCATTGACACAAAATCCAGAGACAAAACCCTGAGCAAGCGCCACATACTCGCCCTTTGTTCATAGCCCGGAAAATTCTCACGGTCTGTTGATCGAGCCTTCATACATACATCCACAAACCTAAGCTGAGTTTGTGTTTTCAGACTTCTGTCCCCACAGTCCTGGCCCACACACCATCCAAGCTGGGGCCCCTGGAGCCACACCTCAGGACTGTGGCTTCCCTCTCCAGGGGAATTCTGCCTTTTCTATTGGCCACAACCCTATAGATTAGGAGAATCCTCCAAACTCCCCCAGGCCATCCGAATTGTGTTGGCTGCCCAGGACACACAGGGATGATCTTTCACAAGTTAGGAAACCACCTCCACTCAGACCCAGAGACAGATATCCCCATAGAATAAGATTGAACTGGACGGGCACTTAGGCCCTAATCAGATCCATTGCTTTTGATTCCAGTCATCTCTCCTCAGAGGCCTGGTTTACAATACCAGCATATGGGAGATTCCTTAGGCACTCATCAAAACAATTCTCTTCTCTACATAGGAAACATACTCTTTAGAGCTCCGTCAAAACCTCCGGTTATGAACATCCCTCAAGGCCCCGGATCAAGCACCCCATTCCAAGGTCTACATGGACACAAATGCACATTATGACCCATCCTCAACTCACCCATTTCAAAACACCCGCCTCGGTTGCTCCCCTAGATCCAGCAGATCGAACTTGCCTTGGCTCTATGAGACACCTGGAATGGGAGGCAGGCTGCCCTCGCATCCATCCTTAGAACCCTGCTCTGGATAACTTCCTTATGGGATGTCCTGGTGCCATCCAACATGTCTCGACTGTCCCACAGAAGGAATCATTGTGGTTTGGAGCATCTCACAATTCCCATAGTGGGAAAACCTCCATGTCCTCGTGACACCCTCCCCTTCATGAATGGGCCGTCATGGACAGAAACTCCGACCTAAGAAAACGTCTGATCCTAGCTCTGTCTTCAGGTATACGGGATCTCGAATCATCTCTGCAGAGGGTGCCTGCCGTCCCCTCACCCCGAAATCTAAGTCTGGCTTGTGTTCTCAGAATTATTTCCTCACACTCCTGGCCCACAAGCCTTCCAGTTTGGGATTTTTGGAGTCACTATGTGGCACTGTGTCTTCCCTCCAGAGGAAAAACTTTGCCCTCTGGGGCTACCCAGTAACCACAAATGAGTACCATCCTGCACGAAACTCGACTGCACCCCAATGATGCAGTCTAGCCTGGGCACTAATTCCCTGTCTGCCACAGCCTGAGCCTGCACCTCCCAACCCACACTCAACAGCTGGCCGAACACTGAGCACATCAGACACACCATGGCCTTAGGGCTTCATCTCTTCCCAACCTCAGTTTTCAAGCTTCAGAACTTAGACCTTAAATCCAATCACAGTCCAGGAGTGAAAGTGTTGCAGAAATTAGAACTCCATCTTCCCCATTGCCAGAAAACTTGTGGTTCCCATACTGTGCAACGTTCAGTGTAGGAGAAACCAGCATGGTACATTAGGCCACGCCCTGACTTGAGGGGCTCCTTGGGCACAAAAACACATTGTGAAACTCAGTGTGAGACCTATCCTCAAGGAAGGCCTCTCAGTGTCTGGACCAAGAGCCCACATAGGAGCTGGCCATGTTCTTAGTTCCCAATGTTAACCAGAGGTCTGGTTGTCCTGTTGCCCATACCCACGACTCTGCTCTGGAATCCCTCTTTTGGTGGTCCACCGGAGGTTAAAAAAAAAACAAAAAACAAAAAACAAAAAACATAAACAACAACAACAAAAAAAAAAACAGAAAGGCCTCCTTCCTTCCCACAGAATGACCCCAAACTCTTGGGATCGGGTCAAATCCCCAGAAAGGGAGCCTCATCGATGGCCAACGAGGACACCCCGACATTCCATGGCAATCGGTGACACATTTCCAGAAAAAAAAAAAAAAGCATGAGCAAGCACCTCACATTCGCCCTTTGTTCATATCCCGAAGAGGTCTCCTCACGGTCTATAGATCAGGCCGGCCATACCTACATCCCACAACCTAAGTGGAGTTTGTGTTTTCAGACTTTTGTCCAAATAGCCCTGGACCACACACGCTCCACACTTGGGTCCCTGGAGCCACACCTCAGGACTGTGCTTCCCTTTCAAGGGAATTCTTCCCATTCCATTGGCCACAACCTTGCAAATTAGGAAAAACCTCCAAAGACACCGAGGCCATCCCAATAGTGTAGGCCGCCCAGGACAAACAGGGGTGATCTCAAACCAGCTGAGCAACTACCTCCACTCAGACAACAGATGTCCCCAGAGAAGAATATTAAACCGGACAGGCCCCTAGGCCCTAATCAGATCCATTGCTTTGGTTTCCAGGCATCTCTCCTCAGAGGCCTCGTTTCCAATACCAGCATATGGTGGTTTCCTGAGGCACCAATAAGAACAAATCTCGTCTCCCCATGGAAACTAGCTCATTGGAGCTTTGTCATAACCTCTGGTTAGGAGAATCCTTCAGGGCCCTGGTGCCACTGCCCCATACAAAGGTCTCCATGGACTCAAACCAACATTAAGACCATCCTCAGGAAAGTCCATATCAACTCAGCCCCCTCTGTTGCTACCCCAAGCCAGCAGGTCAAACGTTTCTTGTTGCTAGGAGACAATTGGAATGTGAGGCTGGCTGCCCAGGCATCCATACTTAGAACCCTGTTCTGGGAAAATACCTTATAAGACGTCCTGGAGCCATCCAACAAATCTTAATTGTCCCACAGAAGGAATCCTTGTGGTTTGGAGCATCTCACAACTCCAATAGTGGGAAAACCCCCATGGCCTCATAATGCCCCCCCTTACTGATGGGGCCCACATGGACAGAAACTCAAACCTGAGCCAAAGTCTGAACCTCGACCTGACTTCAGACGCACGAGATCTCAATTCAGCTCTGCAGAGTGTGCCTGCCATGTCCTTGCCCTGAAACCTAAGCCTAGCTTGTGTTCTCAGACTTCCGTCCTCACTCTCCTGGCCCACAAGCCCTCCAGTTTGGGAATTCCGAAGCCACAATGCAGCACTCTGCCTGCCCGCCAGAAGAAAAACTTTGCCCTATGCTGCTAATAAGAAACCCCAAATGATTTTCTAATGCATGCCACTCGATTGTAAAGCAATTATACAGCCCACCCTGTATACTAATGCCCTGTCTGGCACAGCCTGAGACAAGACATCCCAAACGACACCCAGACAGCTGGCCCCAACCTGGACACATAGGACCCGCTATGGCTGTAGGTCGTCATCTCTTCCCAACCTCGGTTTTCAGGCTTCAGAACCTAGACCTTATCTCCAATCACTGCCCAGGGGTGAACGTGATGCAGAAATTAGAATTCCTCCTTACCCATGGCCAGAAACCTTGTGGTTGGCATGTTGTCCAACGTTCAATGTGGGAAAACCTGCACTGTCCGAAAGGCCACGCCAGTGCTTGAGGGCCGCCTAGGGCACAGACATGCATTGTGACCTGCAGCGTGAGTCCCGTATTAAAGTAACGCCTCTCAGTGGCTGGACCAAGATCCTGCATATGGGGCTTGTCATATCCATAGGCCCCCAGGCTTAACCAGAGGGCGAGTATTCCAGTTGTCAGTACCCACTGCTATGCTCTAGAATCCCTCTACTGGGGGGACACATGAAGCAGAAAACAGGACACTTCCCTTCCCACAGAATGACCCCAAACTCTTGGGGGCTGGACAAACTACCAGAGAGGGAGACTTCTACGACCCATGAGGCAACTCCTACATTAAACGGCCATTGTGGACAAAACATCCAGAGACAAAAGCCTGAGAGACTGCCTCCCTCTCACCCTTCTTTCATATCCAGAGGAGCTCCCCTCATGGACTGTAGATCAGGCCTGCCGTAACCTCGGCCCCAAACCTGAGCTGAGTTAGGGTTTTTGGAAGTCTGTCTGCACAGCCATGGCCCACACAGCCTCCAGGCTGGGGTCTCTGGAGCCACACCACAGAACTGTGCCTGCTCTCTCCTAAGAAACTGCCCATTCCATTGGCCACAACTCTACAAAATAGTAGAAACCTCAAGGTCCCCAAGGACATCCCACTACCGCAAGCCGCACTGGACAAATAGGGGCATTATGACACAAGCTGAGCAACTACTACCTCCATGCAGACACACAGACAGATATCCGCAGAGACAGAAGATTGAACCAGACAGGCCCCTAGGCCCTATTATGAACTCTTGCTTTGGTGTCCAGGTATCACTCCTCAGAGGCCTGTGTTCGAAGACCAGCATACGGGGCTTTCCTGAGGCACCAGTCAGAAGACCTCTCATCTCCACATGGGAAGCTTCCTTGTTGGAGTTGTGTCAAGCCCTTCGGGTTGGAGAATCCTGCAGAGTCCCTTAGCTACTGGCACATTCCAAGGTCTCCATGGCCACCAACCCACATTATGACTCATCCTCAGGAGAGTCCATTTAAACTCAGCCTTCTGGGTAGCTCACCCAAGAGCCCGCAGATTGAGCGTGCCTTGTCTCGACCAGGCAATGGGAAGGTGAGTTGGCGTTTCTCGGCATCCATGCTTACGGCCCTGCTCTCGAGTCTTTCTGTATGGGGCATCCTGGAACCATCCAATAGTACTCGACTGTCCTGAAGAAGGAAACATTGAAGTTTGGAGCAGCTCACAACTCCCAGCGTAGGGAAAGCTCCCTGGCCTCATGTCGCCCCCATCCCCTTCAGGAAGGGGCCGTCATGGACACAAACTTCAGCTTGAGGCAACATCTGATACTCGCCCTGACCTCACCTGCAGGAGATCTCGATTCAGCCCTTGCAGAGTGGGCCTGCCATGCTCTTGGCCCCAAAACTCGTGCTAGCTTGTGTTTTCAGTCTTCCTTCCTCACAATCCTGGCCACACCCCTCCAGTTTGGCAATTCTGGAGACCCAATGCAGCACTCTGCCTGCCCTCCAGAAGAAAAATGTTACCCTATAGGGCTAAACAGAAACGCCAAATGAGTAACAACCTGCATGTCACTCGACCATACCCCAATTATACAGTCTAGCCTGTGCACTAAAGCCCTGTCTGACACAGCCTGAGGGCAGACCTCCAGTCCAACACCCAGAGAGCTGGCCGTACACAGAGCATATCACACCCACAATGGCTTTAGGCCATCATCTCTACCCAACCTCAATTTTCACCTTCAGAACCTAGACCTTATCTCCACTCACTGCTCAGGAGTGAACGTGATGCAAGAATCAGAACTTCTCCTTCGCCTTGGCAAGAAACCTAGTGGTTGGCATGTTGTCCAATGTTCATTGTAGGAGAAAGCAGCATGGACAATGAGGCCCCAGCTATCCCTGAGGGCCACAATGTGCACAAACACACATTGAGACCCTCAGCGTGAGCCCTATCCTCATGTAAAGCCGATTAGTGACTGGAACAACAGCCCACATATGGGGCTTACCAAGCCCCAGTCCCCCAATATCAACAAGAGTTCGAGATGTCTAGTCACCCCTACTCAGGGCTCTACTCGGGAATCTCTCTTTGGTGGGACACCTGAGGTAAAAAAAAAAAAAAAATACAGAAAGGACTCTTCCCATCCACAGAATGATCCCAATCACTTGGGATCAGCCCATATCACCAGAGAAAAAATTGTCCACGGTCCTTGAGGACATCCTGAAATTCCACAGCCACCGTTGACACAAAATTCAGAGACAAAAGCCTGAGCAAGCGCCACATACTCGCCCTTTGTTCATAGCCCCGAAATTTCTCACGGTCTGTAGATCGAGCCTTCATACATACATCCCCAAACCTAAGCTGAGTTTGTGTTTTCAGAATTCTGTCCCCACAGGCATGGCCCACACACCATCCAAGCTGGGGCCCCTGGAGCCACACCTCAGGACTGTGGCTTCCCTCTCCAGGGGAATTCTGCCATTTCCATTGGCCACAACCCTATAGATTAGAGAATCCTCCAAACTCCCCCAGGCCATCTGAATTGTGTTGGCTGCCCAGGACACACAGGGATGATCTTTCACAAGTTAGGAAACCACCTCCACTAAGACCCAGAGACAGATATTCCCATAGAATAAGATTGAACTGGACTGGCACTGAGGCCCTAATCAGATCCATTGATTTTGATTCCAGTCATCTCTCCTCAGAGGCCTGGTTTCCAATACCAGCATATGGGAGATTCCTTAGGCACTCATCAAAACAATTCTCTTCTCTACATAGGAAATATACCCTTTAGAGCTCCATCAAAACCTCCGGTTATGAACATCCCTCAAGGCCCCGGATCAAGCACCCCATTCCAAGGTCTACATGGACACAAATGCACATTATGACCCATCCTCAACTCACCCATTTCAAAACACCCGCCTCGGTTGCTCCCCTAGATCCAGCAGATCGAACTTGCCTAGGCTCTATGAGACACCTGGAATGGGAGGCAGGCTGCCCAGGCATCCATCCTTAGAACCCTGCTCTGGATAACTTCCTTATGGGATGTCCTGGAGCCATCCAACATGTCTCGACTGTCCCACAGAAGGAATCATTGTGGTTTGGAGCATCTCACAATTCCCATAGTGGGAAAACCTCCATGTCCTCGTGACACCCTCCCCTTCATGAATGGGCCGTCATGGACAGAAACTCCGACCTAAGAAAACATCTTATCCTAGCTCTGTCTTCAGGTATACGGGATCTCGAATCATCTCTGCAGAGGGTGCCTGCCGTCCACTCACCCCGAAATCTAAGTCTGGCTTGTGTTCTCAGAATTTTTTCCTCACACTCCTGGCCCACAAGCCTTCCAGTTTGGGAATTTTGGAGTCACTATGTGGCACTGTGTCTTCCCTCCAGAAGAAAAACGTTGCCCTCTGGGGCTACCCAGTAACCACAAATGAGTACCATCCTGCACGAAACTCGACTGCACCCCAATGATGCAGTCTAGCCTGAGCAATAATTCCCTGTCTGCCACAACCTGAGCCTGCACCTCCCAGCCCACACTCAACAGCTGGCCGAACACTGAGCACATCAGACACACCATGGCCTTAGGGCTTCATCTCTTCCCAACCTCAGTTTTCAGGCTTCTGAACCTAGACCTTAAATCCAATCACAGTCCAGGAGTGAAAGTGTTGCAGAAATTAGAACTCCATCTTGCCCATTGCCAGAAAACTTGTGGTTCCCATACTGTGCAATGTTCAGTGTAGGAGAAACCAGCATGGTACATTAGGCCACGCCCTGACTTGAGGGGCTCCTTGGGCACAAAAACACATTGTGAAACTCAGTGTGAGACCTATCCTCAAGGAAGGCCTCTCAGTGTCTGGACCAAGAGCCCACATATGGGGCTTGCCATGTTCTTAGTTCCCATTGTTAACAAGAGGTCTGGTTGTCAGGTTGCCCCCACCCATGACTCTGCTCTGGAATCCCTCTTTTGGTGGTCCACCTGAGGTAAAAAAAACAAAAAAAAACAAAAAACAAAAAAAATAAAAAAAAAAAACCAGAAAGGCCTCCTCCCTTCCCATAGAATGACCCCAATCTCTTGGGATCGGGTCAAATCCCCAGAAAGGGAGCCTCATCGATGGCCCATGAGGACACCCCGACATTCCATGGCAATCGGTGACACATTTCCAGAAAAAAAAAAAAAACAAAAAAAACCATGAGCATGCACATCACATTCGCCCTTTGTTCATATCCCGAAGAGGTCTCCTCACGGTCTATAGATCAAGCCGGCCATACCTAAATCCCACAACCTAAGTGGAGTTTGTGTTTTCAGACATTTGGGCAAATAGCCCTGGACCACACACGCTCCACACTTTGGTCCCTGGAGCCACACCTCAGGACTGTGCTTCCCTTTCAAGGGAATTCTTCCCATTCCATTGGCCACAACCTTGCAAATTAGGAAAAACCTCCAAAGTCACCGAGGCCATCCCAATAGTGTAGGCCGCCCAGGACAAACAGGGGTGATCTCAAACCAGCTGAGCAACTACCTCCACTCAGACAACAGATGTCCCCAGAGAAGAATATTGAACAGGACAGGCCCCTAGGCCCTAAACAGATCCATTGCTTTGGTTTCCAGGCATCTCTTCTCAGAGGCCTCGTTTCCAATACCAGCATATGGTGGTTTCCTGAGGCACCAATAAGAACAAATCTCGTCTCCCCATGGAAACTTGCTCATTGGAGCTTTGTCATAACCTCTGGTTAGGAGAATCCTTCAGGGCCCTGTTGCCACTGCCCCATACAAAGGTCTCCATGGACTCAAACCAACATTAAGACCATCCTCAGGAAAGTCCATTTCAACTCAGCCCCCTCTGTTGCTACCCCAAGCCAGCAGATCAAACGTTTCTTGTTGCTAGGAGACAATTGGAATGTGAGGCTGGCTGCCCAGGCATCCATACTTAGAACCCTGTTCTGGGAAAATACCTTATAAGACGTCCTGGAGCCATGCAACAAATCTTAATTGTCCCACAGAAGGAATCCTTGCGGTTTGGAGCATCTCACAACTCCAATAGTGGGTAAACCCCCATGGCCTCATAATGCCCCCCCTTCCTGATGGGGCCAACATGGACAGAAACTCAAACCTGAGCCAAAGTCTGAACCTCGACCTGACTTCAGACGCATGAGATCTCAATTCAGCTCTGCAGAGTGTGCCTGCCATGTCCTTGCCCCGAAACCTAAGCCTAGCTTGTGTTCTCAGACTTCCGTCCTCACTCTCCTGGCCCACAAGCCCTCCAGTTTGAGAATTCCGAAGCCACAATGCAGCACTCTGCCTGCCCTCCAGAAGAAAATCTTTGCCCTATGCTGCTAATAAGAAACCCCAAATGATTTTCTAATGCATGCCACTCGATTGTAAAGCAATTATACAGCCCACCCTGTATACTAATGCCCTGTCTAGCACAGCCTGAGACAAGACATCCCAAACGACACCCAGACAGCTGGCCCCAACCTGGACACATAGGACCCGCTATGGCTGTAGGTCGTCATCTCTTCCCAACCTCGATTTCAGGCTTCAGAACCTAGACCTTATCTCCAATCACTGCCCAGGGGTGAACGTGATGCAGAAATTAGAATTCCTCCTTCCCCATGGCCAGAAACCTTGTGGTTGGCATGTTGTCCAACGTTCAATGTGGGAAAACCTGCATTGTCCGAAAGGCCACGCCAGTGCTTGAGGGCCGCCTAGGGCACAGACATGCATTGTGACCTGCAGCGTGAGTCCCGTATTAAAGTAACGCCTCTCAGTGGCTGGACCAAGATCCTGCATATGGGGCTTGTCATATCCATAGGCCCCCAGGCTTAACCAGAGGGCGAGTATTCCAGTTGTCAGTACCCACTGCTATGCTCTAGAATCCCTCTACTGGGGGGACACATGAAGCAGAAAACAGGACACTTCCCTTCCCACAGAATGACCCCAATCTCTTGGGGGCTGAACAAACTACCAGAGAGGGAGACTTCTACGACCCATGAGGCAACTCCTACATTAAACGGCCATTGTGGACAAAACATCCAGAGACAAAAGCCTGAGAGACTGCCTCCCTCTCACCCTTCTTTCATATCCAGAGGAGCTCCCCTCATGGACTGTAGATCAGGCCTGCCGTAACCTCGGCCCCAAACCTGAGCTGAGTTAGGGTTTTTGGATGTCTGTCTGCACAGCCATGGCCCACACAGCTTCCAGGCTGGGGTCTCTGGAGCTACACCACAGAACTGTGCCTGCTCTCTCCTAAGAAACTGCCCATTCCATTGGCCACAACTCTACAAAATAGTAGAAACCCCAAGGTCCCCAAGGACATCCCACTACCGCAAGCCGCACTGGACAAATAGGGGCATTATGACACAAGCTGAGCAACTACTACCTCCATGCAGACACACAGACAGATATCCGCAGAGACAGAAGATTGAACCAGACAGGCCCCTAGGCCCTATTATGAACTCTTGCTTTGGTGTCCAGGTATCATTCCTCAGAGGCCTGGGTTCGAAGACCAGCATACGGGGCTTTCCTGAGGCACCAGACAGAAGACCTCTCATCTCCACATGGGAAGCTTCCTTGTTGGAGTTGTGTCAAGCCCTTCGGGTTGGAGAATCCTGCAGAGTCCCTTAGCTACTGGCACATTCCAAGGTCTCCATGGCCACCAACCCACATTATGACTCATCCTCAGGAGAGTCCATTTAAACTCAGCCTTCTGGGTAGCTCACCCAAGAGCCCGCAGATTGAGCGTGCCTTGTCTCGACCAGGCAATGGGAAGGTGAGTTGGCGTTTCTCGGCATCCATGCTTAGGACCCTGCTCTCGAGTCTTTCTGTGGGGCATCAAGGGACCATCCAATAGTACTCGACTGTCCTGAAGAAGGAAACTTTGAAGTTTGGAGCAGCTCACAACTCCCAGAGTAGGGAAACCTCCCTGGCCTCATGACGCCCCCACCCCCTTCATGTAAGGGCCGTCATGGACACAAACTGCAGCTTGAGGCAACATCTGATACTCGCCCTGACCTCACCTGAAGGAGATCTCGATTCAGCCTCTGCAGAGTGGGCCTGCCATGCTCTTGGCCCCCAAACTCGTGCTAGCTTGTGTTTTCAGACTTCCTTCCTCACAATCCTGGCCACACCCCTCCAGTTTGGCAATTCTGGAGACACAATGCAGCACTCTGCCTGCCCTCCAGAAGAAAAATGTTGCCCTATAGGGCTAACCAGAAACGCCAAATGAGTAACAACTTGCATGCCACTCGACCATACCCCAATTATACAGTCTAGCCTGTGCACTAAAGCCCTGTCTGACACAGCCTGAGGGCAGACCTCCAGTCCAACACCCAGACAGCTGGCCATACACAGAGCATATCACACCCACAATGGCTTTAGGCCATCATCTCTACCCAACCTCAGTTTTCACCTTCAGAACCTAGACCTTATCTCCACTCACTGTTCAGGAGTAAACGTGATGCAAGAATCAGAACTTCTCCTTCGCCTTGGCAAGAAACCTAGTGGTTGGCATGTTTTCCAACGTTCAGTGTAGTTGAAACCAGTGTGGCCCATGAGGCCCCGCCCATGTTTATGGGCCACATTGGTCACAAACACACATTGTGTCCCTCAGCCTGATCCCAGGCCTCAGGTAAGGCCTCTCAGTGGCTGGATGAAGAGACAGCATATTGGGCTTGCCATGCCCCTAGGCCCCAAATTTTACCCATAGTTCGGGTTCTCCCTTCACTTTTCCCCAAGGCTCTTCTTTGGAATTACTCTTTTGGCGGGACACCTGAGGTAACAAACCTGAAAGGAGTCCTCCCATTCCACAGATTGACGAAAAACAATTGGGAACGGGCCAAATCCACAGAGAGGAAAATTCGTCCATGGCCCATGAGGCCTCCCCGACATTCCTCGGCCATCTCTGATACAAAATCCAGACACAAAAGCCTGAGCAAGCGCCTCAGACTCGCTCTCTCTTCATATCCGGAAGAGTTCTTCTCATGGTTTATAGATCGGGCCTGCCATACCTACGTCCCCAAACCTAAGCTGAGTTTGTGTTTTCAGACTTCTGTCCTCAAAGTCCTGGGCCACACACCCTCCAGGCTGGGGCCCCTGGAGTCACGCATTAGGACTGTGCCAACCCAATCCATGGGAATTCTGCCGATGCCATTGTCCAAAACAGTAAAATTTGGAGAACCCTACAAATCCCTGAGGCCATCCCAATAGTGCAGGTCGCCCGGGACAAACAACAGCAGTCTGATACCTGCTGAGCATCTACCTCCACTCATACCATAGATGGATGTCCCCTGAGAAGAAGATTGAACCAGACAGGACCCTAGGCCATAATAGGATACATTGCTTTGGATTACAGGCATGTCTCCTCAAAAGCCTGGATTCCAATACCAGCATAGAAGTTTTCCTGAGGCACCCATCAAAACAAATCTCGTCTCCACAAGGAACCTGGTGCATCGAGCTATGTCAAAAGCTTAGGAGAATACTTCAGGGTCCTGGTGCCACGGCCCCATTCCAAGGCCCCATGGACACAAACACACATTAGGACTCATCCTCAGGAAAGTCCATATCAAGTCAGCCACCCCGGTTGCTCCCGCAGAGCCATCAGATCTAAACTGGCTTGTTGCTAGGAGACAATTGGAATTCGAGGCTGGCTTCCCAGGCATCCTCCCTCGAACGGTGCTCTGGAGTCATTCCATATGGGATGTCCTGGAGCTGCCTAAAGGTCTCAATTGTCCTGCAGAAGGAATTCTTGAAGGGGGCAACCCACAACTCCCACGTGGGAAAAACTCCATGGACACGAGATTCCCGCTCTTTTCATGAAGGGGCCGTCAGGCACAGACACTCCAACCTAAGCCAAAGTCTAATTCTCTCCCTGACTTGAAATGGATGAGATATTGGTTCAGATCTGCAGGGGGTACCTGCCGTGCCCTTGCCCTGAGCCCAAGTATAGCTTTTGTTCTCAGAATTCCGACCTCACTCTCCTGGCCTCAAAGCCCTCATGATTGGTAAATCCGGTCCCACAATGCAGCACATGGCCTGCTTTCTGGAAAAAAAATATTGCCTAAAGAGCTGCCAAGGCACCTTATATGAAGATAAACCTACACGGTACTCGACTTTGCCCGAATTATATAGTCTAACCTGGGCACTAATGCACTGTCTGACACAACCTGAGCCCGGACTTCCTGACCAACACCCAGACAGCTGACCGCACACTGAGCACATCAGACCTGCCATGGCCTTAGGTCATCATCTCTTCCCTACCTCAGTTTTCAGGCCTCAGAAACTAGACTTTATCTCCAATCACTGCCCAGGGGTGAGTGTGATGCAGAAATCAGAACTTCTCCTTACACATGGCAAGAAACCTTGTGGTTGGCATGTTGTCCAACGTTCATTGTAGGAGAAACTAGCATTCACCCTGAGGCCCGCCTATTCTTGAGTGCGACGAGGGCATAAATATGCATTGTGACCCTCAGTGTGAGTCCTGTCCTCTAGTAATTCCTCTCAGAGCCTGGATCACTAGATGTCATAATGGGCTTGACATAGCCCTAGGCCCCAATTTTTAACCAGATTTCTGGTTGTCCAGTCACCCCTCCCCAGAGCTCTACTCTGGAATTCCTCATTTGGTGGGACAACGGAGGTTAAAAAATGAAACAAAACAAAGCAACAACAACAAAAAAAACGACTTCTTCCATCCCACAGAATGACCACAACCTCTTTGGAAGGGGCCAAATCCCCAGAGAGTAAGACTCGTCCATTTCCCATGAAGTCACCCGGAAATTTCACGACCATGAGTGACATGATATGCAGAGACAAAAACATAAGCAATAGCCTCACACTCGCTTTTTTTTCATATACCGAAATGTTCTCCTCATGGTCTGTAGATCAGTCCTGCCCTACCTATGACCCGAAACAGAAGTCGAGTTTGTGTTTTCAGACAACTGTCCAAACAGCCCTGGCTTACACACCCTATAGGCTCAGGCCCCTGAAGCCAAACCTGAGGACTGTTCTTGCCCTCGCAAGGGAATTGTGTGAGCCCATTCCAATGGCGACAACGCAACTAAAAGTATAAACCTTTAAATTCCCTGAGGCCATCCCATAGTGTTGGCTTCCAAGGACAAACACGGGCAATCTGAGTTCATCTGAGCACCTACCTGCACTCTGACCCATAGATAGATGTCGCCCGAGGTAAAAAGAAACCAACAGGCCCCTAGGCACTAATCGGATTCATTGCTTTGGTTTCCAGGCATCTCTCCTCAGAGGCCTGGATTTCAATACCAGAATATGGCTGTTTCTTGACTCACCCATCAGAACAAATCTCCTCTACACATGGGAAACTTGCATGGTGGAGCTGTGTCAAACCTCTGTTTAGGAGAAGCCTTCAGGGCCCTAGTGCCACCGCTTAATGCCACAGTCTCCATAGACACAAAAACATATTAGGACCCATCCACAGGAGAGTCCATTTAAACTCAGCCTCCTCGGTTGCTCCCCGAGATCCAACAGATCTAGCCTATCTTGTAGCTAGGAGAATATTGGAATGCGAGGTGGGCTACCCAGCCTTCCATCCTTAGAACCCTGCTCAGAATCGTTGGCCTGGAGCCAACCAACTGGTCTCAATTGCCCACAGTAGAATCTTTGCAGTTTGGAGCTTCTCACAACTCCCATGGTGGGAAAACCCCCACGGCCTCGTGATTCCCCCCCTTTATGAAGGGGCCATCAGGGACAGAAAGTCAAACCTGAGGCATCGTCTGATGCTCAACCTGACTTCAGGTGCACGAGATCTCGATTCAGGTCTGTAGATTGTGCCTGCCATGTCCTCACCCATAAAACCTAAGCCTAGCTTGTGTTCTCAGAGTTCCGTCCTCAGACTACCGGCCCACAAGCCCTCCAGTTTGGCAATCCGGAAGTACAATGCAGCACTCTGTGGGCCCTCCAAGAGAAACATTGCCCTCTGGGGCTACCTAGAACCCCAAATGAAGATCAACCTGCACGCCATTTGGCTGTACACCAAATATATAGGCTGATCTGGGCATCATTGCCTTCTCTGACACAGCCTGAGCTGGACCTCCTGGCCCCACCCAGACAGCTGGCCGCACACTAGGCACATTGGAACCGCCATGGCCTTAGTTCGTCATCTCTTCCCAAACTCGGTTTTCAGGCTTCAGTACCTAGACCTTATCTCTAATAACTGCCCAGGTTTGAAAATGTTGCAGAAATCAGAACTCGTTCCCTTGGCAAGAAACCTCGTGGTTGGCATGGTGTCCAACGTTCAGTGTAGTTGAAATCAGTGTGGCACATGAGACCCAGCCCATGCTTGAGGGCTACATTGGTCTCAAACCCACATTGTGACCCTCAGCCTGAGCCCGGTCCTCAGGCAAGGCCTCTCAGTGGCTGCATGAAGAAACAGCATATTGGGCTTGCCATGCCCCTAGACCCCAATTTTTAACCATAGTTCGGGTTGTCCCTTCACTCTTGCCCAGGGCTCTGCTTTGGAATTCCTCTTTTGGTGGGACACCTCAGGTAACAAACCTTAAAGGAGTCCTCCCATCCCACAGATTCACAAAAAAGAATTAGGATCGGACCAGATCCACAGAGAGGAAGATTCGTCCATGGCCCAGGAGGCCTCCCCGACATTCAACGGCCATCGCTGATACAAAATCCAGAGACAAAAGCCTGAGCAAGCGCCTCAGACTCGCTCTTTCTTCATATCCTGAAGAGTTCTTCTCCTGGTTTGTAGGTCGGGCTTGCCATACCTACGTTCCCAAACCTAAGATGAGTTTGTGTTTTTTGTTTTCTGTCCTCAAATTCCTGGGCCACATACCCTCCAGACTGAGCCCCTGGAGCCACACATTAGTACTGTGCCTACACAATCCATGGGAATTCTGCCCATGCCATTGTCTCAAACCGTTCAAATTAGGAGAACCCTCCATAGTCCCTGAGGCCATCTCAATGGTGTAGGTTGTCCCGGACAAACAAGGGCCGTCTGACACCAGCTGAGCATCAACCTCCACTCATACCATAGATGGATGTCCCCAGAGAAGAAGATTGAACCAGGCAGGACCCTAGGACATAATGGGATCCATAGCTTTGGTTTACAGGCATGTCTCCTCAAAAGCCTGGATTCCAATACCAGCATAGGGCTTCTCCTGAGGCACCCATCAGAACAAATCTCGTCTCCACAAGGAAACTTGTGCATGGGAGCTATGTCAAAGGCTTAGGAGAATACTTCAGGGTGCCGGTGCCACCGCCCCATTCCAAGGCCCTCAGGGACACATACAAACTTTAGGACCCATCCTCCGGAAAGTCCATTTCAACTCAGCCACCCCGGTAACACCTGCTGAGCCATCAGATCTATACTGTCTTGTTGCTAGAAGAAAATTCCATCAGATCTATACTGTCTTGTTGCTAATAGAAAATTGGAATGCGAGGCGGGCTTCCCAGGCATTCATCCTCGAATGGTGCTCTCGAGTCATTCCATATGTGATGTCCTGGAGCTGTCCAACAGGTCTCAATTGTCCCGCAGAAGGAATCTTTGAAGGGCTATCTCACAACTCCCAACATGGGGAAACTTCCATGGACTAGAGATTCTACTCCCTTCATGAATGGGCCGTCATGTACAGAAACTCCAACCAGAGCCAATGTCTGATCCTCGCCCTGAATTCAGATGCATGAGATATTGGTTCAGATCTGCCGAGGTACCTGCCGTGCCCTCGACCTGAAACCCAAGTCTAGCTTGTCTTCTCAGACTTCCGTCCTCACACTCCTGGCCCAGAAGACCTCAAGTTTGGCAATTCCGAACCCACTGTGCAGCACTCTGCCTGCCCTCTAGAAAAAAAATATTGCCTCATGAGCTGCCCAGGCACATCATATGAGGATAAACCTACACGCCACTTGACTGTACGTAAATTATATACTCTAAGCTGTGCACTAATGCACGGTCTGACACACCTGAGCCCGGACCTCCTGACTAACACACAGACAGCTGACCTCACACTGAGCACAACAGACCAGCCATGGCCCTCGGACATCATCTCTTCCATACCTCAGTTTTCAGGCTTCAGAACCTACCTTTTCTCCAATCACTGCCCAGGGGTGATGGTATGTAGAAATCAGAACTCCTCCTTACCCATGGCAAGAAACCTTGTGGTTGGCATGTTGTCCAACGTTCAGTGTAGGAGAAACCAGCATTCACCCTGAGGCCCAGCCCATTCTCAAGTGCGATGAGGGCATAAACACACCAAACTCTTTGGACGAGGCCAACCTTCTAAAGAGTAAGACTCGTCCATTTCCCATGAAGTCACCCGGAAATTTCACGACCATGAGTCACACGATATCCAGAGATAAACTTGAGCAAGAGCCTCACACTCGCCCTTTTTTCATATCCCGAAGAGTTCTTCTCATGTTCTGTAGATCAGTCCTGCCATACCTATGACCCGAAACATAAGCCGAGGTTGTGTTTTCAGACAACTGTCCAAACAGCCCTGGCCTACAAACCCCAAAGGCTCAGGCCCTTGGAGCCAAACCTGAGGACTGTACTTGCCCTCTCCAAGGGAATTGTGTGTACCCATTCCAATGGCCACAATCCTACTAATAGGATAAACCTCCAAAGTTCCTGAGGCCATCCCAATAGTGATGGCTTCCCAGGACAAACAGGAGCAATCTGAGCACATCAGAGCACCTACCTGCACTCAGACCCATAGACTGATGTCCCCAGAGGAAAAAAGGAATGAACAGACCACTAGGCACTAATCGGATCCATTGCTATGGTTTCCAGGCATGTCTCCTCAGAGGCCTGGATTTCAATACCAGCATATGGCTGTTTCTTGACTCACCCATCAGAACAAATCTCATCTACATATGGGAAACTTGCACGGTGGAGCTGTGTCAAAGTCTCTGTTTAGAAGAACCCATAAGGGACCCAGTGCCACCGCTTCATTCCAAGGTCTCCATAGACACAAAAACATATTAGGACACATCCACAGGAGAGTCAATTTCAACTCAGCCTCCTCAGTTGCTCCCCCAGATCCAGCAGATCTAACCTTTCTTGTAGCTAGGAGAAAATTGGAATGCCAGGTGTGGTACCTAGCCATCCATCCTCAGAACCATGCTTGGAATCCTTGGCCTGGCGCCAACTAACAGGTCTCAATTGTCCTGGAGAAGAATCTTTGTAGTTTGGAACTTCTCACAACTCCCATCGTGCGAAAACCCCCATGGCCTCATGATTCCCCCCCTTCATGAAGGGGCCATCAGGGACAGAAAGTCCAACCTGAAGATCGTCTGATCCTCACCCTGACTTCAGATGCACGAGATCTCGATTCAGGTCTGTAGATTGTGCCTGCCATGTCCTCACCCATAAAAATTAAGCCTAGCTTGTGTTCTCAGACTTCAGTCCTCAGACTACTGGCCCACAAGCCCTCCAGTTTGGCAATCCAGAAGTACAATGCGGCACTCTGCCTGCTCCCTGGAAGAAGAACATTGCCCTCTGGGGCTACCCAGAAACCCCAAATGAGGATCAACCTGCACGCCATTTGGCTGTACACCAAATATATAGGCTGAAGTGGGCAGAGTTGCCCATTCTGACACAGCCTGAGCCTGGAACTCCTGGCCCCACCCAGACAGCTGGCCGCACACTGAGCACATCGGACCCGCCATGGCCTTAGGTCGTCATCTCTACCCAACCTCGGTTTTCAGGCTTCAGAACCTTGACCTTATCTCCAATCACTGCCCAGGTTTGAAAATGTTGCAGAAATCCGAACTCGTTCCCTTGGCATGAAACCTCGTGGTTGGCATGTTGTCCAACTTTCAGTGTAGTTGAAACCAGTGTGGCACATGAGACCCAGCCCATGCTTGAGGGCCACATTGGTCTCAAACACACATTGTGACCCTCAGCCTGAGCCCGGTCCTCAGGCAAGGCCTCTCAGTGGCTGCATGAAGAAACAGCATATTGGGCTTGCCATGCCCCTAGACCCTAATTTTTAACCATATTTCGGGTTGTCCCTTCACTCTTGCCCAGGGCTCTGCTTTGGAATTCCTCTTTTGGTGGGACACCTCAGGTAACAAACCTTAAAGGAGTCCTCCCATCCCACAGATTCACAAAAAAGAATTGGGATAGGGCCAAATCCACAGAGAGGAAGATTCGTCCATGGCCCATGAGGCCTCCCCGACATTCAACGGCCATCGCTGATACAAAATCCAGAGACAAAAGCCTAACCAAGCGCCTCAGACTCGCTCTTTCTTCATATCCTGAAGAGTTCTTCTCATGATTTGTAGTTCGGCCGTGCCATACCTACGTTCCCAAACCTAAGCTGAGTTTGTGTTTTTTGAGTTCTGTCCTCAAAGTCCTGGGCCACACACCCTCCAGGCTGGGCCCCTGGAACCACACATTAGGACTGTGCCTAACCAATCCATGGGAATTCTGCCCATTCCATTATCCAAAACCGTACAAATTAGGAGAAACCTCCAAATTCCCTGAGGCCATACCAATGGTGTAGGTTGTCCGGGACAAAAAATTGCCGTCTGACACCAGCTGAGCATCTACCTCCACTCATACCATAGATGGATGTCCCCAGAGAAGAAGATTGACCAGACAGGACCCCAGGCCATAATGGGATCCATAGCTTTGGTTTACAGGCATGTCTCCTCAAAAGCCTGGTTTCCAATACCAGCTGAGGGCTTCTCCTGAGGCACCCATCAGAACAAATCTCGTCTACACATGGGAAACTTGCATGTTGGAGCTCTCTCAAAGCCTCTGGTTAGAAGGACATTTCAGGTTCCCGGTGCCAGCGCCTCATTCCAAGGTCTCCATGGAGACACACCCACATTAGGACCCATCCACAGGAGAGTCCATTTCAACTCAGCCCCCTAAGTTGCTCCCCCTGATCCAGCATATCTAACCCGTCTTGTCGCTAGGAGATGATTGGAATGAGAGGCAGGCTTCCCAGACATCCATACTTAGAACCATTCTCAGAATTATGCTGTATGGGAAGTCCTGGAGCCAACCAACAGGTCTCAATAGTCCCGCAGAAGAATCTATACTGTTTGGAGCATCTCACAACTCCCATCGTGGGCAAACCTCAATGGCCTCGTGATCCCGCCCCCTGTGCTTCATGAAGGGGCCATCAGGGACAGAAGCTCCAACCTGATCGATCGTCTGATCCTCGCCCTGACTTCAGATGCAGGACATCTTGATTCAGCTCTGCAGAGTGTGTCTGCCATGCCCTTGCCCAGAAACGTAAGTCTAGTTTGTGTTCTTAACTTCCATCCTCACATTCCTGGCCCACAAGCCCTCCAGTTTGGCAATTCCAGAACTACAAGGCAGCACTCTGCCTGCTTTCCGGAAGAAAAACATTGCCCTCTGGGGCTACCCAGATTCCCCAAATGAGGATCAACCTGCATGCCACTTGACTGGACCCCAATTATACAGGCTGCCCTGGGCACTACTGCCCTTTCTGGCACAGCCTGAGACTGAACCTCCTGGCTCGCACCCACCCAGCTAGCCACACACTGAGCACATCAGACCCGCCATGGCCTTAGGTCATCATCTCTTTCCAACCTCGGTTTTCAGGCTTCAGAACCTAAACCTTATCTCCAGTCACCACCCAGGGTTGAACATGATGCAGGAATCAGAACTCCTTCCCCATGGCAAGAAACCTTGTGGTTGGCATGTTGTCCAACGTAAAATGTAGTTGAAACCAGTGTGGCCCATGAGGCCCTGCAGA
Source organism: Mustela nivalis (assembly GCF_964662115.1). Classification (NCBI taxonomy): domain Eukaryota; kingdom Metazoa; phylum Chordata; class Mammalia; order Carnivora; family Mustelidae; genus Mustela; species Mustela nivalis. The sequence continues at coordinate 153,009 of NW_028135675.1, forward strand.
TGCTTGAGGACCAAGTCGTTCACAAACATGCATTCTGACCCTCAACGTGAGCCCAGTTCTCAAGTAAGGCCTCTCAGTGGCTGGACCAAAAGACAGCATATTGGGCTTGTCATGCCCCTAGGACCCAATTTTTAACCAGATTTCTGGTTGTCCAGTCTCCCCTCCCCAGGGCTCGGCTTTGGAATCCCTCTTTTGGTGGGACACCTGAGGTAACAAAACTGAAAGGACTCCTCCCATCCCACAGTTTGACCCAAAACAATTGGAATCGGGCCAAATCCACAGAGCGGAAGACTCGTCCATGGCCCATGAGGCCTCCCTGACATTCCACGCCCATCGTTGACACAAAATCCAGAAACAAAAGCCTGAACAAGTGCCTCACAATCTCTCTTTCTTCATATCTGGAAGAATTCTCCTCACGGTCTGTAGATCGGGCCTGCCATACCTACGTCCCTAAACCTAAACTGAGTTTGTGTTTTAGACTTCTGTCTCCACAGTCCTGAGGCACACACCCTGCAGGCTGGGGCACCTGGAGCCACATCAAAACTGTGCCTTCCCTCTCCACGGGAATTCTGCCCATTCCATTGTCCATAATCATAAAATTAGGAGAAACCTCCAAAGTCCCCAAGGCCTTCACAATAGTGTAGGCCGCCTGGGACAAACAAGGGCCATCTGACACCAGCTGAGCATCTAACTCCACTAATACCTTAGATGGATGTACACAGAGAAGAAGATTCAACCGGACAGGCCCCTAGGCTCTAAACGGAGCCATTGCTTTGGTTTCCAGTTATCTCTCTTCAGAGGCCTATATTCCAATAACAGTATATGGGGGTTTCCTGAGGCACGAATTAGAACAAATCTCGTCTCCACATGGGAAACTTGTCCTTTGGAGATGTCTCAAAACCTCCGGTTAGGAGAATCCTTCAGGGCCCATGCACCAACGCCCCATTCCAAGGTCTCCATGGACACAAACCCACATTAGCATCCATCCTCAGGAGAGTCCATTTCAACTCAGCCCCCTTGGTTGCTCTGACAGAGCCAGCATATCAAACCTGTCTATTTGCTAGGAGACAACTGCAATGTGAGGCGGGCTTCCCATGCATCCATCCTAAGATCCCTGCTCTGGTGTCATTCTGTATGGTATGTACTGGAGTGATACAAAAGGTCTCAATTGTTGATCAGAAGGAATCTTTGTTGTTTGGAGCATCTCACAACTTCCATTGTGGGTAAACCTCCATGGACTGGAGATGCTGTCTCCTTCATAAAGTGGCCAGAATGGACAGAAATTCAAACCTAAGCCTAGGTTTGAACCTCGCCCTGACTTCAGATTCATGATATCCCGATTCAGATCTGCAGAGGGTGCCTGCCGTGCCCTCGCCCAGAACCTACGCCTAACATGTGTTCTCAGACTTCCGTCCTCACACTCCCCGTCCACAAGGCATCCACTTTGGAAATTCCGGAGCCACAATGCAGCACTCTGCCTGTTCTCCAGAAGAAAAACATTGCCCTTGGGGCTAACCAGAAATACCAAATAAAGATCAACCTGCACGGCACTCAGTTGTACCCCAATTATACAATCTACCCTGGGCACTAATGCCCTGTCTGACACAGCCCAAGCTTGGACCTCCCGACCAACACCCAGACAGCTGGCTCCACGCTGAGCATATCGGACCCAACATGGTCTTAGGTCGTCATCTCTTCCCAACCTCGGTTTTCAGACTTCACAACCTAGACCTTATCTCCAATCACTGCCCAGGGGTGAATGACATGCAGAAATCAGAATTAATCCTTCCCCATGGCAAGAACTCATGTGGTTGACATGTTGACTATCATTCAGTGTAGGAGAAACAAGCATGCACCATGAGTCCCCACCCATGCTTGAGTACCACGAGGGCATAAACACGCATTGTGACCCTCAGCATGAGTTCTGTCCTCAATGAAGGCCTCTCAGTGGCTGGACCATTAGAAGGCATATTGGGCTTGCCATGCACCTAGGCCTGTATTTTTAGTTAGATTTCTTGTTGTCCAGGGTTCTGCTCGGGAATCCCTCTTTTGGTGGGACACCTTAGTTAACAAAACTAAATCCCACAGATTAACCCAAAACAATTGGGATCTGGCCAAATCCACAGAGAGAAAGACTCTTCCATGGCCCATGAGGACTCCTCGACATTCCACAGCCATCATTGACACAAAATCCAGGGGCAAAAGCCTGACAAGTGTCACACTTTCACCCTTTATTCATATCCCAAAAAGTTCTCCTCATAGTCTGTAAATCGGACCTGCCATACCTACGTCCCCAAAGCTAAGCTGAGTTTGTGTTTTCAGACATCTGTCCCCACAGTCCTTGCCCACACACCCTCAAGGCTGGGCCCTTGGAGCCACACATCAGGTCTGTGCCTGCCCACTCCACAGGAATTCTGCCCATGCCATTGTCCATAATCATACAATTTAGGAGAAACCTCCAAAGTCCCCGAGGCCATCCCTATAGTGTAGGCCACCCGGACAAAGAGGAGCGGTCTGACACCAGCTGAGCAACTACCTCCATTTCATAAAATAGACAGATGTCGACAGAGAAGATTGAACCAGAGAGGCTCCTAGGACCTAATTGGATGCATTGCTGTGGTTTCTATGTATCTCTCCTCAGAGGCCTGGTTCTAATACCAGCATATGTGGGTTTCCTGAGGCACCAATTAGAACAAATCTTGTCTCCACATGGAAAACTTGCTCTTTCGAGTTGTTTCAAAATCTCCGGTTAGAATCCTTTAGAGCCCTGGGGCCACCACCCCATTCCAACGTCCTCATGGACACAAACACACATTAAGACCCATCTTCAGGAGAGTCCATTTCAACTCAGCTCCCACGATTGCTCCTGCATAGCCATCAGATCGTACCTGTCTTGTGGCAGGGAGACAATTGGTGTAAGAGGCAGTCTGCTCAGGCATCCATCCTTAGAACCCGGCTCTGGAGTCATTCCATATGGGATGTCCTGGAGCCATCCAACAGTTCTCAATTTTCCCGCAGAAGGAATCCTTGCAGTTTGGAGCATCCCACAACTCCCAACGTGGGAAAACCTCCATGGCCTCGAGATTCCACCCCTTTGATGAAGGGGCCATCATGGACAGAAACTCCAACCTGCGCCTAAGTCTGATCCTCGTCCTGACTTCAGATGAATGAGATTTTGATTCGGATCTGCAGAGGGTGCCTGCCGTGCCCTCGCCCTGAAACTTAAGTCTAGCTTATGATCTCAGACTTACGTCCTCACACTCCTGGTCCCGACGCCCTCAAGTTTGGCAATTCTGGACCCACAATGCTGCACTCTGCCTGCCCACCAGAAGAAAAATGTTGCCCCAGTGAGCTTCCCTGACACAATAAATGAGGATGAACCTACATGGAACTCAACTGTACCCAAATTATACATTCTAACCTGGGCACTAATGCACTGTCTGACACAGCCTGAATCCATACCTCCTGAACAACACCCAGAAAGCTGACCGCACACTGAGCACATCGGACCCTCCATGACCTTAGGTTATCATCTCATCCCAACCTCGATTTTCTGGATTCAGAACTTAGATCTTATCTCCAGTCACTGCCCAGGGGTGAACATGATGCAGAAATCAGAATTCCTCCTTCCCCATGGAAAGAAACCTTGTGGTTCGTATGTTGTCCAAAGTTCAGTGTAGGAGAATCAAGCATGGCCCATGAGTCGCCGCCCATGCTTGATGCCTACATTGGGCACAAACATGCATTGTGACCCTCAGTGTGAGCACTGTACTCAAGTAAGACCTCTCAGTGGCTGGACCAAGGTACCCCATATGGGGATTGCCATGCCCTTAGGCCCCCAATCTTATACAGAGTTCGGGTTGTCCAGTCGCCCCTTCCCAGGGATCTGCTCTGGAATCCCTCTTTAGTGGCACACCTGAGGTAAAAAAAAAAAAAAAAAAAAAAAAAAACAGAATGGACTCCTCCCATCCCACGGAATGACCCCAAAATATTGGGATCATCCAAATCCCCATAGAGGAAGTCTCACCCATGGTCCATGAGGACGCCCCTACATTCCACGGCCATCAGTGACACAAAATCCAGAGTCAAAAGCCTGAGCAAGTGCCTCACACTCACTCTTTGTTCATATCCTGAAGAGTTCTCCTCAAGGTCTGTAGATCGGGCCTCCCATACCTATGTCCCCAAACCTAAGACGAGTTTCTGTTTTCAGACTTCTGTCCCCACAGCTCTGACCCACACACCCTCCATGCTTGAGCCCCTAGAGCCACACCTCAGGATTGTGCCTTCCCTCCCCAAAGGAATTCTGCCCATTTCATTGGCCACAAACTTGCAAATTAGGAGAAACCTCTAAAGTCAAAGTGGCCATCCCAATAGTGTAGACTGCCCAGGACAAATAGGGGCAATCTGACACCAGCTGAGGAACTACCTCCACTCAATCCCATAGACAGATGAACCGAGAGAAGAAGATTAAACCCGACAGGCCCCAGGCCCTAATCAGATCCATTGCCTTGGTTTCCAGGCATCTCTCCTCAGAGTTCTGGTTTCCAATACCAGCATATTGGGGGTTACTGAAGCACCAATGAGAACAAATCTTGTTTCCCCATGGGAAAAATGCTTCTTGGAGCTGTGTCAAAACCTCTGGTTAGGAGCATCCTTCAGAGCCCTGGTGCCACTGCCCCATTCCAAGGTCTCCATGGACACAATCCCACATTATGACCGATCCTCAGGAGAATGCATTTCAACTCAGCCCTCTCGGCTGCTACATCATAGGCAGCAATCAAACGTGCCGTTTCGCTAGGAGACAATTGGAATGCAAGGCCGGATGCCCAGGCATCCATCCTTAGAACCCTGCTCTGCAATTGTTCCATATGGGATGTCCTGGAGCCATCCAACAGGTTTCAACTGACCCGCAGAAAATCCTTGTGGTTTGGAGCATCTCACTACTGCCATCATGGGAAAACACCAATGGCGGTGTGATGACCCCTTTTCATGAAGGGGCCATCATGGACAGAAACTCCAACCTGAGCCAATATATGAACCTCGCCCTGACCTCAGATGCATGAAATCTAAATTCAGCTCTGCAGAGTGTGCCTGCCATTTCCTCGCCCTGAAACCAAAGCAAAGCTTCAGTTCTCAGACTTACATCCTTGCATTCCTGGCCGCAAGGCCTCCAGTTTGGCAGTTCCGGAGCCAGAATGCAGCACTCTGCCTGCCCTCCAGAAGAAAGACTTTGCCTTATGGGGCTACGGAGAAACCCCAAATAATTATCTTCTGCATGCCACTCAACTGTACCCCAATTATACAGCGTATCTGGGCACGAATGCCCTGTCTGGCACAGCCTGAGTGCAGACCTCCTGAACGACACCTAGAAAGCTGGCCCCAAACTGAACACATCGGACCCGCCATGGCCTTAGGTCGTCATCTCTTCCAAACCTCGGTTTTCAGGCTTCAGAACCTAGACCTTATCTCCAATTAGTGCCCAGAGGTGAACGTGATGCAGAAATCAAAACTCCTCCTTCCCCATGGCAAGAAACCCTGAGGTTGGCATGTCCAAGGTTCACTGTAGGAGAAACCTGCAAGCTCAATGAGGTCCCGCCCAATATTGAGGACCACCTTGGGCACAAACACACATTGTGACCCTCAGCATGAGTCCACTATTCAAGTAACGTCTCTCAGTGGCTGGACCAAGAATCTGCATATGGGCTTGCCATGCCCATAGGACCCCAGGCCTAACAGAGGGTGGGTATTCCAGTTGTATGTACTCAGTGCTCTGCTCTAGAATCCCTCTATTGTGGGGACACATGAGGCAGAAAACAGGACTCCTCCCTTCCCACAAAATGACCCCAATCTCTTGGGAGCCGGACAAATCACCAGAGAGGGAGACTTCCATGGCCCATGAGACCATGCTTACATTAAATGACCATCATGAATACAACATCCAGAGACATAAGCCTGAACGACCGCCTCTCACTCGCCTTACTTTCTAATCACAATGAGCTCCCCTCACGGACTGTAGATCACTCCTGCCATAACCTCAGCCCCAAACCTCAGCCGAGTTTGTGTTTTTGGATGTCTGTCCCCACAGCCCTGGCCCACACAGCCGCCAGGCTGGGGCCTCTGGAGCCACACCACAGGACTGTCCTGCTCTCTCCAAGGAGACTATGCCCATTCCATTGCCCATAACCCCACAGAATAGGAGAAACCTCAAGGCCCCCGAGGACATCCCACTACTATAAGCCTCTCTGGACAAAGGCATCCTGACACAAGCTGAGCAACTACCTCCATGCAGAAACACAGACAGATGTCGGCAGAGACAGTAGATTGAACCAGACAGGCCCCTGGGCCCTAATCTGAACTCTTGCTTTGGTTTCCAGGTGTCACTCCTCAGAGGCCTGGGTTTGAAGACCAGCATCTGGGGCTTTCCTGAGACACCAAACAGAACAACTATCGTCTCCACATGGGAAGCTTCATTGTTGGAGCTGTGTCAAACCCTTCGGTTTGGAGAAACCTGCAGAGTCCCTGAGCCCCCGCCACATTCCAAGGTCTCCATGGCCACCAACCCACAGTATGACTCATCCTCAGGAGAGTCCATTTCTACTCAGCCCTCTGAGAAACCCGCCCAAGAGCCTGCATATTGAGCCTGCCTTGCCCCAAGCAGCCAGTGGGAATGTGAGGTGGCATTTGCAGACATTCATGCTTAGACCCCTTCTCTCGAGTCTTTCTGTAGGGGTCATCCTAGAACCATCTCATAGTACTCGACTGTCCTACAGAGGAAACCTTGATGTTTGGGGCAGCTCATAACTCCCAGCGTTGGGAAACCTCCCTGGCCTCATGACGCCCCCACCCCCTTCAGGAAGGGGCCATAATGGACACAAACTCCAACCTGAGGCAACGTCTGATACTTGCCCTGACCTCAGATGCAGGAGATCTCGATTCAGTCTTAGCAGAGTGGGCCTGCCATGCCCTCGGCCCCAAACCTAACGCTAGCTTGTGTTTTCAGACTTCCCTCTTCACACTCCTGGCAAACAAGCCCTCCAGACTGGGAATTCCAGAACCACAACACAGTTTTCTGCCTGCCCACCAGAAGAAAAACGTTGCCCTATGGGGCTCTCCAGAAACCACAAACGAGAACCAACCTGCTCTGGCCTCGACCGCACCCTAACTGGAAAGGCTACCCTGGTCAGTAATGCTCTGTCTGACACAGCCTGACGTCCCGACAGACAAGGAAACAGCTGGCTGCACACTAAGCACATCAGACAGGCCATGGCCTTATGCCGTCATCTCTTCCCAACCTGGGTTTTCAGATATCTGACCCTAGATATTATATCAAATCCTGGCAAACGTGGGTAACTGAAGCACAAATCAGATCTTCTCCTTCCCCATGGCTGGAAAGCTTGCTGTTGGCATGGAGTCATACCTTCAGTGTAGGAGAAACCTTCATGGCCCCTGAGGCCAAGCCTAAACTTCAGTGCCTCCTTGGGTACAAACTCGCATTGGGACCATCAGCAGGGCCCCATGTCGAAGTAAGGTCTCTCAGGGCCTGGACCAAGAGCCCGCATATGGGGCTTGCCAAGCCCCTATGATCCCAATCTTCACAAGAGCTCGAGTATTTCATTTGCTCGAACCCAGGACTGTGATCTGGAGTCCCTCTCCTGGAAGAACACCTGAGCCAGACAGCAGGACTCCACCCTTCCCACAAAATGTCCCCAAAATCTTAAGAGCTGGACCAACTCCTCAGAGAGGGAGACTCTTCCATAGCCCCTGAGGTCACCCCTACATTCCACGGCTATGGGAGACAAAACATCCAAAGACAAAAGCTTGCGTGACTGCCTCCCATTTGCCCTTCTTTCATAAGCTGAGGATCTCCTCTCACGGTCTGTGGGTCCATCCTGCCATGCTCTCGGCTCCACACCCAAGCCGAGTTTGTGTTTTCAGACTTCTGTGCCCACAGCCCGGACCCACACACCCTCCAGGCTAGGGCCTATGGAGACACACTGAAGGACTGTGCCAGTCCTCTCCAAGAAAACTGTACCCAATCCATTGGCCACAACCCTAGAGATTAGGAGAATCCAATAAGGTCTCCAAGGCCATGCCTCGGCCATGGACTAAGAGGGGCACTCTGACACCAGCTGAGCAACTATCTTCACTTAGATACTCAGACAGTGTCCCCAGAGACAGAAGATTGAAACGGACAGGCATCTAGGCTCTAATCTGAACCCTAGCTTTGGTTTCCAGGTGTCTCTACTCAGAGAACTGGTTTGAAGACCAGTATCTGGGGCTTTTCTGAGGCACCAAAGAGAACCTGTCTCATCTCCACATAGGGATCTCTTTTTAATTGGAGCAATATTACACCCTTCGGTTAGGCGAATACTTCATGGCCCCTGAGCTGCCAACATATTCCAAGGTCTCCATGCACACAAACCCACATTATGACCCATCCGCAGGAGAGTCCATTTCAATTCAGCACCCTAGTTAGCTCGCCCCAGAGCCAGTAGTTCAAACATGTCTTGTCACAAAGAGCCAATGGGAATGTGAGGTATGCTGTACAGGCATCCATCCTTCGAATCCTGCTCTCCAGTCTTTCCGTATGGGACATCCTGGAGCCATTCAACAGGACTCGACTGTCCAGCAGATGGAAAGCTTGTGGTATGGGTCAACGCACAAACTAGAGTTTGTGCTGGTGTCTAAGGTGCTGTGCAGGATTCTCCAATCTTGAGGGTTTGGCACAGGTCGAAGGGCATGGTTTCCTACTGGGGACAGGAGATATTCTATTGTGTGGCTCAGGGACCACATGTTGTATCCTAAGTTGGTATTTCAGAACAGGACCCTGAGGACAGATGCCTGAAAACCTAATCTAGTGTTCCAATGACGTCCTAGGAGCATGTCAGGTACAATCTTCTGACCCAGGAACATTGAAATGGCTGTCTGCTTGGATGTAGGTGATCAGGGCGTTTCAGACTGGCATTTGTGTCCAGTGCTGCCGACAATATTGGGTCGGGCTCAGGGCTCTTGCGTGTTTCTCCTAAACTGGAAGATTTGGGCAGGTTTGACGGGCACAGTTTCCTTGGGGATGGCAGGCCCAGTCATGTGTTGTGGATCCAGAGACCCTGTCCTGGAGGGCATATGAGCCATGGTTTTGGGAGAGAAGTCTGCAAACACAAATGTGGGTTATGGTTAGTGGAAAGGTGATCACAGGCCCAATGAGTAGACCTGGAGTGCAGCTTGTCAGGAGTAATTAGGGTGACTGGAAGGCAGTAGCACAGGCTTTTCTCTCTATATTGTGTGTCCAGGATGGCCTTGGAATGCAGGTATAGTCTCATGGGTCCATGGGAAACTTTTCCTCTCTATGGATCTGTGCAGCTCATAGTTTGGTGGCTTTTTTGGGGAAGGGAAGAGTGTTGTTTTCCATCTTATGGGTGCCCCAAAACAGGGATTCCAGATACAGGCTCTTTTTCTGGGCATCTGGGACTTCCCACCAAGGGTTAGGATTTGCACCTAGGGGTGTATGAGGCCTGCAATGCAGGATCATGATGGTGCAACTGAGAGGGATTGTTTGAAAGCTTGCTCAGGCTGAGTCTCACTATGCCTGTTTGCTCCCATGGCGGCCCTCAGGAGTGGGAGTGGTCTCATTGGTCATATATCTGGCTCCCTCTTAGAGAGTTGGACACCCAACCCAACAGCCAAATGTCCTGCCATGAGGAAGAATGAGTTCTCTTCTGTCAGGTTCCTCTTTGCTTCAGGTTGCCCCATTGGCAGGGTTTCCAGCAAGGTCTCGAGATAGGTGCCTTAATACCAAGGATGGGTGGAGATGACGTACTTGGGCCATAGCAATCCCAAATGCTAGATATGAGGCCTAAAACTCGGTCGGGGCTCAGGCTCTGTCAGACACAGCGCTAGTGGCCATGGCAGCCTTTATATCAGAGTAGATTCGAGGGCGGAGCACATTGATCCTCATGTGGAGTTTCTTGGGAAGATTCCCAGGCATTTGTTCATTCAATAGGGAAGGCAGAATGCTGTGTTGTGGCTCCAGGTTTCCCAATCACGAGAGCTTGGGGACCAGTCAGTTTTGGGTGGAATTGTAAACAAAAGCTATGGTTCAATTCAGTGCCAAGCAGAAGGCAGTTCCAATTTGTAGCAGTTTACTCGAGACATCCAGCACTGGAATAAGGGTGGATGTCAGATGCTTGCTCACACTAGAGTTTTTGTCTATGATGACCGACAAGTGGAGGGGTGGTATAAAGAGGCCATGGAGGAGTTCACATGCTGAGGCCTGTGAACTGCTGCAAAAAGTAACATTTCTTTGTACAGTGTAGGTGAAGTCTGGTTTGTTTACTCTAGGTTTCCCCATGTGGAAAGTTTGTGAAGAAGAGCTCTCCGGCATGGATGCCAGGAAAGCACACCTCCATTGACAATTGCAGCTGAGGAACATGGCAGATTCGTTCTGGTGGCTCTGGGACAAAGTGCCAAGGCCTTGAGTTGACATGGGATCTCTTGCAGATGGGTCACAATGCTTGTTTGTTACCAGGGAGAACTTAGAATGTGCTGGTTGCTAAGGTGCCATGCAGGATTCTCCTACCCTGAGGGTTTGGCACAGGTCGAAGAGCATGGTATTCTTCTGGGGACAGGGGATGTTCTGTCGTGTGGCTCAGAGACCACATGATGTGTCATAGATTGGTATTTCAGAACAGGCCCCTGAGGACAGATGCCTAAAAACCTAATGGGGTTCCATTGAGAGCCTAGGGGCATTTTAGGTTCAATCGTCTATCTCACGATCATTGACTTGGCTATTTCCCTGGATGTAGGTGATAAGGGTGTTTCAGACTGCGCATTTCCATCCCGAGTGGCCGGCAATATTGGTGTGGGCTCAGGGGCCACACAGGTTTCTCCTAATTTGGAAGGTTTGGGCAAATCTGATATGCACAGTGTCCTTGGGGTTGGCAGCCAGAGTTCTGTGGTGTGGCTTCAGAGATAACATTCTGGTGGGCATGTGAGCCATGGTTTTGGGAGAGAAGTCTGCAAACACAAATACAAATTAGGGTGAGTGGCGAGGTGATCACAGGCCCAATGCGTAGACCTGGAGGGAAGCTCTTCATGAAATATAATTAGGGAGACTGGAAGGCAGTAGCACAGGCTTTTCTCTTTGGATTGTGTGTCCAGCATGGCCTTGGAATGCAGGTGTGGTCTCATGGGTCCATGGGAGTCTTTTCCTCTCTATGGATCCTGGTGGCTCTCCATAGTTTGGTGGCTTTTTCGGGGAAGGGGAGAGTGATGTTTTCCACCTTATGGGTGCCCCAAAACAGGGATTCCAGAGACGGGCTCTGGTTCATGGCATCTGGGACATCACAACAAGTGCTAGGATTTGGGCTTAGGGGCATATTAGGCCTGCAATGCGGGTTCATGGTGGTGCAACAGAGAAGGATTGTTTGAAAGCATGCTCAGGCTGAGGGTCACAAGGCCTGTTTGCCTCCAGGGCATCCCTGAGGAGTTTGTGTGGTCTCACTGGACTTGTAAATGACTCCCCCTTTCAGGGTTGAACACCCATCCTAACAGCCAAGTTTCATGATATGAAGAAGGAGGAGTTCTCTATTGTGCTTCAGGATGCCCCATTGTCAGGGATTCCAGCAAAGGTCTGGGGACAGGTGCCTGAATACCAAGGATGGGTAGAGATGAAATACTTGAGCCATGGCAATCCCAAATGCTAGATGTGGGGCTCAAACTCTGGTGACTGACACTAGGTCTGGGCTCAGGCTCTGTCAGACACAGCACTAGTGGCCAGGGCAACCTATAAATCAGGGTCCCTCCGATATAGGGCCGAGCAGATTGATCCTCATGTGGGGTTTCTGGCCAGACTCACCAGGCACTTGTTTCTATCGGGAAGGCAGAATGCTGTGTTGTGTGTCCATAATTCGCTATCAAGAAGGCTTGGGGACCAGTCGGGTGAGGAAGGAATTGTAAACACAAGCTACAGTTCAATTCACTGCCAAGCGGAAGGCAGTTCCTGTGTCCAGCAGCTTTTTCCAGATATCCAGCACCTTAGTAAGGGAGGACGTCGGATATTTGCTCACACTGGAGATTGTGTCTATGATGTCTGACAAATGGAGGGGTGGCGTCAAGAAGCCATGGAGGGATTTTCACTTTGAGACTCATGAGCTGCTCCAAATAGCAAGGTTTCGTTCTACTGGACAGGTGGAGTGTGGTTTATTTGCTCCAGGGTCCCCCATGTGGAAAGTTTGGGTAGCAGTGCTCTACCGCATGGATGCCTGGAATGTTCAACTTCATTGACCATTGCAACTGAAGAACATGGCAGCTTTATTCTGGTGTCTCTGTAGCAAAGTACCAAGTCCTTGATTTGACATGGAATCTCTTGCAGATGTGCCACACAGCTGGTTTGTTACCATGTACATCTTAGAATGTGCTGGTGGCTTAGTAGTTGTGCAGGAATCTACTACTCTGGGATTTTGCACAGATTGTAGGGCACGGTTTCCTTCTGGGGACAGGAGATGTTCTGTTGTGTGGCCCAGGCACCACATGTTGTATCATAAGTTCGCATTCTAGAACAGGCCTCTGAGGACACATGTCTGAAAACCGAATCAATGGTTCCAATGACGTCCTAGGGGCATGTTAGGTTCATTATTCTGACTCAGGACCATTGACTTGGCTGTGTTCCTGGATGTAGGGGATCAGGGTATTTCAGACTGTGCATTTGTGTTCAGAGCGGCCGCCGAAATTGGGGTAGGCCCAGAGGCCTTGTAGGTTTCTCCTAATCTAGACAGTTTGGGCAACTGTGATGGAAACAGTTTCCTTGTGGATGGCAGGGACAGTCCTGCAGTGTGGATTCAGAGACCCCATCCTGGAGGGCATGTGTGCCATGGTTTTGGTAGATAAGTCTGCAAACACAAATTTGAATTAGGGTGAGTGGCGAGGTGATCACAGGCCCAATGCATATACCTTGAGAGCAGCTCATCTGGAACTGTAATTAGGGTGAATAGAAGGCAGTAGCACAGGCTTTTCTCTCCGGATTGTGTGTCCAGGATGGCCTCGGAATGCAGGTGTGTTCTCATGGGTCCATGGGAGACATTGCCTCTCTATGGATCCTGGTGGCTCCTCATAATTTGGTGACATTTTTGGGGAAGGGATGAGTGCTGTTTTCCATCTGAAGGGTGCACCAAAACAAAAATTCCAGAGATGGTCTCTGGGTCTGGGCACCTCGAAAATCCCACCAAGTTTTATGATTTGAACCTACAGACATACCAGGCCTGCAATGAGGGATCATTGTGGTGAATCTGAGAGGGATTTTTTGAAAGCATGCTCAGGGTGAGGGTCACAATGCCTGTTTGTGCCAAGGGTAGTCCTCAGGAGTGTGCGTGTGGTGTCATTGATGTTGTAACTGGCTCCCCCTTTGAGGGTAGAACACCCATCCCAAAAGCCAGGTTTATTGCCATGGGGAAAGAAGAGTTCTCTATTGTGCTTCAAGTTCCCTAATTGGCAGGGATCCCTGCCAAGGTCTGGGGACAGGTGCCTGAATATCAAGGATGGGTAGAGATGACATACTTGGGCCATGGCAATCCCAAATGCTAGATATGGGGCCTGCTCTCTAGTGGCTGAAACTCAGTCGAGCTCAGGCTCTGTCAGAAATGGCACTAGTGGCCATGGCAGCCTATAAATCGGTGTTGACTCGAGGGCCGACCTGATTGATCCTCATGTGGGTTTTCAGGGCAGACTCACCAGGCATTTCTTCATTCGATGGGGAAGGCAGAATGCTGCGTTGTGGCCCCAGATTTCCCTATCAAGAGGGCTTAGGGACCAGTCAGGTGAGGATGGAATTGTAAACACAAGCTATGGTTCAATTCAGTGCCAAGTGGAAGGCAGATCCAATGTGCAGTGGTTTATTCAAGACATCCAGCACCGGGATAAGGGTGCATGTCAGATGTTTGCTTAGACTGGAGTTTGTGTCTATGATGACCGACCAATGGAGTGGTGGCATCAAGAGGCCATGGAGCAGTTTACACGCTGAGGCCTGTGAGTTGATCCAAACATAAGGTTTCCTTCTACTGGACAGGGGAGGTCTGGTTTGTTTACACCAGGTTCCCCCATGTGCAAAGTTTGGGTAGCATAGTACTCGCACGTGGATACTGGAAAGCACACCTACATTGACCATTGCACCTAAGGAACATGGCAGGTTCTTTCTGGTTGCTCTAGGGCAAATTACCAAGGCCTGGTTTCTAATGAAGTTGGGTGACAATGCAGTTTTGTTACCACGGAAATCTTACTATGTGCTGGTGGCTAAGGGGCCATGTATGATTAGTCTATCCTGATGGTTTGACACCGGTCGAAGAACACGGTTTTTTTCTGGGTATCGGGGATATTCTGTTGTGGGGCTCACGGACCAAATGTTGTATCATAAGTTGGAATTCCAGAACAGGCCTCTGAGGACAGATGCCTAAAAACTTCATCTAGGGTTCCAATGAAGTCCAAGGGGATTTCAGGTTCAATCATCAGACTCAGGACCATTGACTTCGGTGTCTGACTATATGTAGGCAATCAGGGTGTTTCTGACTGTGCCTTTGTGTACAGAGTGGCCTCCAATATTGGCGTGGGCTCTGGGGCCTTGCAGGTTTCTCCTAATCTTGAAGGTTTAGGAAAATTTGTGGGCACGGTTTCTTTGGGGGTGGCAGGCACAGTCCTGTGGTGTGGCTCCAGAGACTCCATCGTGGAGGGCATGTAAGCCATGGTTTTGGGAGAGAAGTCTGCAATCACAAACTCGGATTAGGTTGAGTTGCGAGGTGATCGTAGGCCCAATGCATAGACCTGGAGGGCAGATCGTCAGGAACTGTAAATCACGTACCTCGAAGGCACTAGCACTGGCTTTTGTATCTGGATTGTGTGTCCATGATAGCCTTGGAATGCAGGTGTGTTCTAATGTTTCCATGAGAGTATTTTCCTCTCTACAGATCCTGGAAGCTCCCAATAGTATGGTGGCTTTCTCGTTTGAATGGAAGAGTGCTGTTTTCAATCTTAGATGTTCCCCAAAAAGGGATTCCAGAGAAGGGCTGTGAGTCTGGGTGCTTGGAAAATCCCACCAGGATTAGGATTTGGGCCTAGGGGAGTACCAGGCCTACAATGTGTGACTTGGAGGTACAACTGAGAGCGTTTGTTTGAAAGCATGCTAGTCTGAGTGTCACAATGCCTGATGTGATTAGGGCAGCCCTTATGAGTGGGAGTTGTCTCCTTGGCCATGCAGCTGGCTACCACTTTAATGTAGGACACCCATCCCAACTACCAGGATTCCTGCCATGGAAAAGGAAGAATTCTCTATTGTGCCTCAGGTTCCCCCATTAGCAGGTATTCTAGCAAATGTCTGGGGACAGATGCCTGAATACCAAGGATGGGTAGAGATGAGGGACCTGAGACATGGCCAGTCTCACATGCCTGACTCTCTGAGTAGCTGACATGAATTGAGCACTCAGGCTCTGTCAGAAACAGAACTAGTGGTCAGGGCTGAGTATGAATCAGGGATCCCTCAAGGGCTGAGCAGATTGATCCTCATGCAGAGTTTCTGGGCAGAATCACCATGCCCTTCTTCTTTCTAAGGGGAAGGCAAAAAGCTGCGTTGTGGCCCCAGAATTCCCTATCAAGCGGGCTTGGGGACCAGTAGGGTGAGGATGGAATTGTAAACTCAAGCTAAGGTTCAATTCAGTGCCAAGCAAAAGGCAGTTCCATTGTACAGTGTCTGATTCCAGATATCCAGCACCTGAGTAAAGGTGAAAGTCAGACATTTCCTCATGCTGGAGTTTATGTCTATGATGACCGATGAATGGAGGGGTGGCGTCAAGAGGCCATGGAGGATTTCACATGCTGGGGCTTGTGAGATGCTTCTAACAGCAAAGTTTCCTTCTACCACACAGGGGGAGACTGGTTTATTTGCTCCAGGGTCCCCCATGTGGAAAGTTTGGGTAGCAGAGCACTCCCACGTGGATGCCTGAAAAGCACACCTCCATTAAAATTGCAGCTGAGAAACATGGCCAATTCGTTCTGGTGGCTCTTGGGCGAATTACCAAGGCCTGGAGTTGACATGAAGTCTCATGAAGATGGGTCATAATGCAGGTTTGTTACCATGGAGACCTTAGAGTGTGCTGGTGGCTAAGGGACCATGTAGGATTCATCTACCCTGAGGGTTTGACACTGGTCAAAGGGCACGGTTTCCTTCTCGGACCAGAGATGTTCTGATGTGGGGCTAACGGACCAAATGTATCATAATTTGGTATTGCAGAACAGGCCTCTGAGGATAGATGCCTGAAAATTTAATCTAGGGTTCCAATAAAATCCTAACGGAATGTCAGGTTCAATCCTCTGACTCAGTATCATTGACTTCAATGTCTGCCTAGATGTAGGTGATCAGGGTGTTCCAGACTGTGCATTTGTGTACAGAGTGGAAACCAGTATTGGGGTGGGCTCAGGGGCCTTGCAGGTTTCTCCTAATCTGGAAAGATAGGGCAATTTGATGGGCACAGTTTCCTTGGCAATGGTGGGCACAGTCCTGTGGTGTGGCTCCAGAGACCCCATGCTGGAGGGCATGAGAGCCATGGTTTTGGGAGGGAAGTCTGCAAACACAAATGCGGGTTAGGTTTAGTGGCAAAGTGATTGTAGGCCCAATGCATACTCCTGGAGGGAAGCTCCGTGTGAAATGTAAATCGCATGCCTCAAAGGAGGTAGCACAGGCTTTTTTATCTGGATTGTGTATCCACGATGGACTAAGAATGCAGGTGTGGTCTCAGGTGTCCATGGGTGATATTTCCTCTCAAGTATCCTGGCGGCTCCTTATAATGTGGTGGCTTTCTCAGAGAGGAAAGAGTTCTGTTTTCCATATTAAGGGTGTCCCATAACAGGGATTGCAGAGAAGTGCTCTGGCTCTGGGCACCTGGAAATACCCACCAAGGGTTATGATTTGGGCATAGGGGCTTACCAGGCCTCCAATGCAAGTCCTGGAGATACAACTGAGAGCGTTTGTTTGAAAGCATGCTCAGGCTGAGGGTCACTATGCAAGCTTTTGCATAGGGTGGCCCTCAGGAATGGGGGTGGTCTCAATGGCCATTCAGTAGGCTAACACTCTGAGTGTTGGACACCCTTCCGAACTTACAGGAATCCTGCCATGGGGAATGAGGATTTCTCTATTGTGATTCAGGTTCCCTCATTGGTAGGGATTCCAGGAAAGGTCTGGGGACACATGCCTGAATACCAAGGATGGGTAAAGATGACGGCTCTGTTCCGTGGCCAGTCTAACATGCGGGATATGGGCCCCGCCTTCTAGGTGGCTGACACGAGGTCGGGGCTTAGGCTCTGTCAGACACAACACTAGGGGCCAGGGCTGTCTATAATTCAGGGTTCCCTCAAGGGACAAGTAGATTGATCATAATGTGGAGTTTCTGGGCAGACTCACCAGGCCCTTCTTCTTTCTATTGGGAAGGCAGAATGCTGTGTTGTGGCTGCAGAATTCCCTATCATGAGGGCTTGTGGACCAGTAGGGTGAGGATGGAATTGTAAACCCAAGCTATGAATAAATTCAGTGACAAGCGAATGGCATTTCCAGTGTGCAGCGGCTGATTCGAATATCCAGCACCTGAGTAAGCGCAGACGTCAGATGTTTGCTCAAGCTGGAGTTTGTGTCTATAATGACCGACAAATGGAGAGGAGTTGAAAAGAGGTCATAGAGGATTTCCCACACTTGAGCTTGTGAGATGCTCCAAACAGCCAGGTTTCCTTCTACAGGACAGGGCAGTCAGATTTGTTTGCTCGAGAGTCCCCCATGTGGAAAGTTTGGGTAGCAGAGCACTCCCACATGGATGCCTGGAGGCACACTTCCACTGAACATTGCAGCTGAGGAACATGGCAGGTTCTTTCTGAAGGCTCTGGGGTGAAGTACCAAGGCCTGTAGTTGACATGGAATATCATGAAGATGGCTCACAATGCTGGCTTGTTACCAGTGAGATCTTAGAATCTGCTGGTGGCTACGGGCCATGTAGGATTCATCTACCCTGAGGGTTTGACACAGTTCCAAGAGCACGGCTTCCATCTAGAGAAAGGAGATGTTCTGTTGTGGTGATCAGGGACCACATGTTGTATCTTAAGTTGGTACTCCAGAACAGGTCTCTGATTACAAATGCCTGAAAACCTAATCAGGGGTTACAATGAGGTCATAGGAGCATGTCAGGTTCAATCTTCTGACTGAGAAACACTGACTTGGGTATCTGCCTGGATTCAGGTGATCAGCGTATTTCAGAATGCACATTTGTGTCCAGAGGGGCCTCCAGTATTGGGGTGGGCTCAGGGGCCTTGCAGGTTTCTCCTTATCTCGAAGTTTTAGGCAAATGTGACGGACACATTTTCCTTGGGGATGGCAGGCACAGTCCTTTGGTGTGGCTCCAGAGACCCCATCCTGGAGGAAATATGAGCCATGGTTTCGGGATAGAAGTCTGTAAGCACAAACTCGGGTTAAGATTAGTGTGAGGTGATCGCAGGCCCAATGCATAGACCTGGAGGGCAGCTCATCTGGAACTATAAATTAGTTGCCTTGAAGGTGGTAGCACAGGCTTGTGTATCTGGCTTTTGTGTCCAGGATGGCCTCGGAATGCAGGTGTGGTCTCATGGATCCATGGGAGATTTTTCCTCTCAAGGATCCTAGCGGCTCCCTATACTATGGTGGCTTTCTTGGCGAAGGGGAGAGTGCTATTTTACATCTTAGGGTTGTCCCAAAACAGGGATTCCAGAGACAGGCTGTGTTTCTGGTCCCCTGAAAAATCCCACCAGGTGTTAGGATTTGTGCTTAGGGGAATATCAGGCCTGCAAATTTGGATTCTGGAATGCAACTGAGAGTGTTTGTTTGAAAGCATGCTCATGTTGGGGGTCACAATGCCTGCTTGTGTCCAGGGCGGCCCTCATGAGTGGGCGGGTTATCATTGGCCATTCAGCTGGCTACCACTCTGAGGTCTGGAAACCCATCCCAAGAGCCATCATTCCTGCCATGGGGAAGGAGGATTTCCCTATTGTGCTTCTGGTTCCCCCATTGGCAGGGATTTCAGCAAATGTCTGGGGACAGATGCCTGAATCAAGAATGGGTAGAGATGACAGCCCTGGGACATGGCTGGTCTCACATTCTGGAGTTGGAGCCCAGTCTCTGGGTCCTGACACGAGGTCAGAGACGAGGTTCTGTCAGACTCAGCGCTAGTGGCCAGGTAAACCTATAAATGGGGTTCACTCGAGGGTCGAGTAGATTTATCCTCATGTAGGGTTTCTGGGCAGTCTCTCCAGGCTGTTTTTTCTTGCTATGGGGAAGGCAGAATGCTGTGTTGTGGCTTCAGAATTCCCTATCAAGAGAGCTTACTGAACACCAGGGTGAGGATGGAATTGCAAACCCAAGCTACTTTTTTTTTTTCAAGATTTTATTTATTTGTCAGAGAGCGAGCGAGAGCAAGCACAGGCAGACAGAGTGGAAGGCAGAGTCAGACGGAGAAGCAGGCTCCCTGCGGAGCAAGGAGCCTGATGTGGGACTCGATCCCAGGACGCTGGGATCATGACCTGAGCCAAAGGCAGCTGTTTAACCAACTGAGCCACCCAGGCGTCCCGCCAAGCTACTTTTAAATTCAGTGCCAAGCATAAGGCAATTCCAGTGTGTAGCAGCTGATTCAAATATCCAGCACTTGAGTAAGTGCAGATGTCAGTTGATTGCTCACGCTGGAGTTAGTGTCTATGATGACCAACAAATGGATGGGTGGCCTCAAGAGGCCATGGAGGATTACCCACCCTCAGGCTTGAGATACTCCATACAGCAAAGATTCCTTTTACCGTACAGGGGAGTCTGGTTTGTTTCCTCCAGGGTTCCCCATGTGGAAAGTTGGTATCAGAGCACTCCCGCTGGATGCCTGGAAAGTACACCTACATTGACCATGGCAGCAGAGGAACATGGCAGTTTCATTCTGGTGGCTCTGGGCCGAAGTACCAAGGGCTGGAGTTGTCATGGAGTCTCATGAAGATGGGTCACAATGCTGGTATTTTGTCAGGGAGATCATAGAATGTGCTGGTTGCCAGGGGGCCTTGAAGGATTCATCTACCCAGAGTGTTTGACACAGGTCCAGAGCACAGCTTTCTTCTAAGGACAGATGTTCTTTTGTGTGGCTCAGTGACCATATTGTATCATACATTGATATGCAGAACAGCCTTCTGAGTACAGATACCTGAAAACCTATTCTAGTGTTCCAGTGAATCCTAGGAGCATGTCAGGTTCAATCTTCTGTCTGAGGACCATTGACTTGGATATCAGTCTGGATGTAGATGATATGGTGTGTCAGACTGTGCATTTGCGTCCAGAGTGACCTCCAATATTGGGCTGGGCTTAGGGGCCTTGCAGGTTTCTCCTAATCTAGAGGGTTTGTTTAATAGTGACAATCACAGTTTCCTTTGGGAAGACAGGTACAATCCCGTGGTGTGGCTCCAGTTATCACAAACTGGAGGGCATGTGAGCCATGGTTTTGGGAGGGAAGTCTGAAAACACAAACTTGGGTTAGGGTTAGTGGCAAGGTTATCACAGGCCAAATGCATAGACATGGATGGCAGCTCTTCAGGAACTGTTAATCGGGTGACTCAAAGGCAGAATCACAGGCTTTTTTCTCTGTATTGTGTGCAGGATGGCCTCAGAATGCAGTTGTGGCCTCATGGGTCCATGGGAGATTTTTCCTCTCTAAGGATCCTGGTGGCTCCCAATAGTTGGTGGCTTTTTCGGGGAAGGGAAGAGTGCTGTTTTTCATGTTAGGGGTGCCCCAAAATATGGATTCCAGAGACGGACTCTGGGTTTGGTCCCCTGGAAAATCCCACCAAGTGTTAGGATTTGGGCCTAGTGGCTTACCAGGCCTGCATGCAGGATCCTGGAGGTGCAACTGAGAGGTCTTGTTTGAAATCATTCTCAGGCTGAGGGTCACAATACTTGCTTATGCCCAGGTGGCCCTCATGAGTGGGCGTGGTCACATTGGCCATGCAGCTGGCTCCCACTTTGAGGGTTGGAAAACCATCCCAACAGCCAGAATCCAGCCATGGGGAAAGAGGAGTTCTCTATAGTGCTTCAGGTTCCCCCATTAGTGGGGATTCCAGCAAAGGTCTGGGGACAGAGGCCTGAATACCAAGGATGGGTAAAGATGATGGACATGGGCCATGGCCAGTATCAAATCGTGGATATGGGCCCCGATCACTGGGTGGCTGACACTAGGTCTTGGCTCAGGCTCTGTCAGACACAGCACTAGTGCCCAGGGCAGCCTATAAATTGGGGTTCCCTCGAGTGCCGAGCAGATTGATCCTCATGTATGGTTTCTGGGCAGACTCACCAGGCCCTTCTTGTTTGTAAGGGGAAGGCAGAATGCTGTTTTGTGGCTCTAGAATTCACTATCAAGAGGGCTTGTGGACCAGGAGGCTGAGGATGGAATTGTAAACCTAAGCTATGGTTACATTCTGTATCAAGCAAAAGGAATTTCCAGTGTGCAATGTTTGAATCCAATATTCAGCACTTGAGTGAGGGTGGATGTCAGATATTTGCTCATGCTGGAGTTTGTGTCTATGATGACACAAAAATGGAGGGGTGGCGTCAAGAGGTTATGGAGGATTTCCCAATTTGGTGTTTTTGAGATGCTCCAAACAGCAAGGTTTCCTTCTACCAGACAGGGGCAGTCTGATTTGTTTCCTCCATGGTTCCCCATGTCGAAAGATCGGATAACATAGATCTCCCACATGGGTGACTGGAAAGCACACCTTCATTGACCATGACAGCGAAGGAACATGGCATCTGGTGGCTTTGAGGCGAAGAAATAAAGACTGGATTGGACATGGAACCTCATGAAGATGGGTCAAAATGTTGGTTTGTTACCAGGGAGATCTTAGAATGTGCTGGTGGTTAATGGGCCATGCAGGATTCATCTAGCCTGAGGATTTGACACAGGTCCAAGAGCCTGGATTGCTTCTGGGGGCAGGAGATATTCTGTTGTGGGGCTCAGCGGCCATATGTTGTATCATAAATTGGTAATCCAGAACAGGTCTCTGAGGACAGAAGCCTGAAAACCTAATAAAGGGTTTGAATGAGGCCCTAGGGGAATGTCATTCAATCTTCTGACTCAGGATCATTGACTCTGGTGTCTGACTGGATGCAGGTGATGAGGGTGTTTCAGACTGTGCATTTGTGTCCATAGTAGCATCCAATACTAGGGTTGGCTCAGGTTCCTTGCAGGTTTCCCTTATATGGGGTTTTTGGACAACTGTGATGGGTAGTTTCCTTGGGGATTGCAGGAACTGTCCTGTGGTGTGACTCCAGAGACCCCATCCTGGAGGACATGTGCGCCATGATTTTGAGAGAGAAGTCTGCAAACACAAACTTAGGTTAGGGTTAGTGGCAAGGTGATCATAGTCCCAATCCATAGACCAGGAGGGCAGCAAGTCTGGAACTGTAAATCACGTAACTCAAAGGTGGTAGCACAGGTAATTGTATCTGGATTTAATTTCCAGAATGGCCTTTATTGCAGGTGTTGTCTCAAGGGTCCATGGGAGATTTCTCCTCTCAAGGATCCTGGCGGTTCTCAATAGTTTGTTGGATTTCTCCGGGAAGGGATGAGTACTGTTTTCCAGCTTAAGCGTGCCCCAAAACAGGCATTCCAGAGATGAGCTCTGGGTCTAAGTGCTTGGAAAATCCCACCAAGGGTTAATATTTAGGCCTAGGGCCATACCAGGCCTGCAATGCGGGATCCTGGAGGTGCGTTTGTTTGAAAGTATGGTCAAGCTGAGGGTCCCAATGCCTGCTTGTGCCCCGGAGGCCATCAGGATTGGGCGATGTCTACTCAGCCGTGCAGCCAGTTCCCATTCCTAGGGTTGGACACCCATCCAAAAGCCAGGATTCCTGCCATGGCGAAGGATGAATTCTCTATTGTGCTTCAGGTCCCCCCATTGGTAGGGATTCCAGCTAAGATCTAGGGGACAGATGCCTGAATACCAAGGATGGGTAGTAATGACAGCCCTGGGCCATGGCCGGTCTCACATGGTTAATGTGGGCCCCACCCTCTGGGTTGCTGACACGAGGTAGGGGCTCAGGCTCTGTCAGACACAGCACTAGTGCCTAGGGCAAACTATAAATAGGGGTTCCCTCCTGGGCTGAGTATATTGATCTTCATGTGCAGTTTATGGGCAGACTCACCAGGTCCTTCTATCTATGAAGAAGGCAGAATGTTGCGTTGTGGCTCCAGAATTCCCTATCAAGAGATATGGCAGACCAGTAGGGTGAGGATGAAATTGTAGTCTGAAGCTAGGCTTAAATTCATTGCAAAGCGAAAGGCAGTTCCAGTGTGCAGCAGCTGATTCCAATATCAGCGCCTGAATATGGGCGGATGTCAGATGTTTGCTCAGGCTGGAGTTTGTGTCTACGATGACCAACAAATGGAGAGGTGGCGTCAAGAGGCCATGGAGGATTTCCCACCCTGGGGCTCAGGGGCCATAATTTGTATCATAAGTTGGTATTCCAGAAGAGGCCTCTGAGGACAGGTGCCTGAAAAGTTAATCCCTCTTCCAATGAGGTCCTAGGGCCATGTCAGGTTCAATTATCTGACTCAGGAGCATTGATTTGGGTGTCTGCCTGGATGGAGGTGATCAGGGTGTTTCAGACTGTGCATTTGCATCCAGAGCAGCCTCCAATATTGGGATGTGCTCAGGAGCCTTCCGGGTTTCTCCTAATCAGGAGGGTTTGGGCAACTGTGATGGGCCCAGTTTCCTTGGGGATGGCAAGCACAGTCTTGTGGTGTGACTCTAGGGGCCCCATCCTGGAGGACATGTGAGCTATGGTTTTTAGAGAGAGATCTGCAAACACAAACTCGGGATAAGGTTAATGGAGAGGTGTTCACAGTCCCAATCCAAAGATCTGGAGGGCAGCACGTCAGGAACTGTAAATCAGGTGACTCGAAGCCAGTAGCACAGTCTCTTGTATCTGGATAGCATATCCACGCTGGCCTCGGAATACAGGTGTGGACTCATGGGACCATGGGAGATTCTTCTTCTCAAGGATCCTGGGGGATCCCATTAGTTTGGTGGCTTTCTCAGGGAAGTGAAGAGTGCTGTTTTCCATCTTAGGGGTGCCTCAAAACAGGGATTCCAGTGACGGGCTCTGGGTATGTGCACATGGAACATCCCACGATGTGTTAGGATTTGGGCTTAAGGGCATATCAGGCCTGCAATGCAGGATCCTGGAGGTGCAACTAAGAGCATTTTTTTGAAGGCTTGATCAAGCTGAGGGTTACAATGGCTACTTGTGCTCAGGGCAGCCCTCATGAGTGGGCATTGTCTCCTTGGCCATGCAGCTGGCTCCCACTTTGAGGTTTGGACACTCATATCAACAGCCAGGATTCCTACCATGGGGAAGGGGGAGTTCTCTATTGTGCTTTAGGTTACCCCATTGGTAGGGATTACATAAAAGGTCTGGGGACAGGTGCCTGAATACCAAGGATGGGTAGAGATGATGGACTTGGGCCCTGGCCAATCTCACATGCTGGATATGGGCTCATATCTTTGGGTGCCTGAAACTAGGTCTTGGCTCAGGCTCTGTCAGACACAGTACTAGTACTAGTACTAGTACTAGTACTAGTACTAGTGCCCAGGACAGCCTATAAATCAAGGTTCCATCGAGTGCCAAGTAGATTGAACCTTATGTGGAGTTTCTGGGAAGATTCACCAGGCCCTATTTCTTTCTAGTGGGAATGGAGAATGTTGCCTTGTGGCTCCAAATTCCCTCTCTAGAGGGCTTGCAGACCAGGAGGCTGAGGATGGAATTCTAAACCCAAGCTATGGATAAATTCAGTGTCAAGTGAAACGCAGTTCTAGTATGCAGTGGTGGAAAAGAAAGTGCAGAATCTAAATAACGGCAGATTTCAGATGTTTTCTCATGCTGGAGTTTTTGTCTATGATGACTGACAAATGGAGGGGTTGTGTCAAGGGCCATGGAGGATTTCTCCTGCTGGTGCTTCTGAGATGCTCCAAACAGAGGGTTCCCTTCTACTGGTCAGTGGCAGTCTGGTTTGTTTGCTCCAGGGTCCCACATGTGGAAAGAATAAGTAGAAGAGCACTCCCACATGGATGCCTGGAAAGCACACCTCCACTGACCATATCAGGTGAGGAACATGGCAGGTTCATTCTGGTGGCTCTGGGGCGAATTACCAAGGACTTGAAGTGACATGGAATCTCATGAAGATGGATCACAATGCTGTTTGTTTGTTACCAGAGAGATCTTAGAATGTGCTGGGGGCTAAGGGGCTGTGCATAATTCATATACCCCGACCCTTGACACAAGTTGAAGAGCACGAATTCCATCTGGGGACAGGAGATATTCTATTGTGGGGTTCAGGGACCAATCTTCTGACTCAGGACCATTGACTTGGGTGTCTTCCTGGATGGAGGTGATCAGGGTGTTGCACACTGTGCATTTGTGTCCAGAGTGGCCTCCAATATTGGACTGGGCTCAGGGGACTTGCAGGTCTCTCCTAATCTGGAGGGTTTGGGCAACTGTGATGGACACAGTTTCATTGGGGATAGCAGGATCTTTCCTGTGGTGTGGCTACAGAGACCCATCATAGAGGCATGTGAGCCATGGTTTTGGGAAAGAAGTTTGCAAACACAAACTTGGGGTAGGGTTAATGGCGAGGTGATCACAGGCCCAATGCGTAGGTCTGTAGGGCAGCTCGTCTGAAACTGTAAACCAGGTGATTCGAAGGTGGTAGCACAGTCTCTTGTATCTGGATTGTGTGTCCAGGATGGCCTCGGAATGAAGGTGTGGTCTTATGGAGCCCTGGGAGATTTTTCTTCTCTACGCATCCTGGCAGCTCCTAATAGTTTTCTCAGGGGAGGGAAGAGTGCTGTTTTCCATCATAGGGGTGCTTCAAAACAGAGATTCCAGAGACGGGCTCTGGTTATGTTGGCATGGAAAATCCCACGAAGTGTTAGGATTTGGTCCTAAGGGCATACCAGCCCTCGATGCGGGACCCTGCAGAAACAACTGAGAGCATTTGTTTGAATGCATGCTAAGGTTGAGGGACACAATGCCTGCTTTGGCCCAGGCGGCCCTTATGATTGGGCGTTGTCTCATTGGCCATGCACCTGGTTCTAATTCTGAGGGTTGGGCACCCATAGCAACAGCCAGGCTTCCTGCCATGGGGAAGGAGGAGTTCTCAATTGTGCTTCAGTTTCCCCCACTGGTAGGGATTCCAGCAAAGGTCTGGGATAGTTGCCGGAATACCAAGGATGGGTAGAGATGACTGGGCCATGGCCAGTCCCACATGCTGGATAAGGGCCCCACACTCTGGGTGGCTGACACGAGGTTGGGGCTCAGGCTCTCTCAGACACAGCGCTAGTGGCCAGCGCAAAGTATATATCGGGGTTCCCTCGAGGGCCAAGTAGATTGATCTTCATGGGGAGTTTCTGGGCAGACTCACCAGGCCCTTCTTTCTATGGGGAAGGCAGAATGTTGCGTTTTGTCTCCCTAATTCCCTCTCAAGAGGACTTGCAGTCCAGTCGGGTGAGGATGGAATTGTAAACCCAAACTGTGAAAGAATACAGTGTCAAGTGAAAGGTATTTCCAGTGTGCGTGACTGATTCGAATATCCAGCACCTGAGTAAGAGCAGATGTCAGATGTTTGCTCATGCTGAAATTTGTGTCTATGATGACTAACAAATGGAGGGTTGGCATCAAGAGAATGTGGAGGACTTCCCAGGCTGGGGCTTGTGAGATGCTCCAAACAACCAAGGTTTCCTTCAACCTGACAGGAGCAGTCTTATTTGTTTGCTCTAGGGTTCCCTATGTGGAATTTTTGTGTAGCAGAGAACTACCTCTTGGATGCCTAGAAAGCACACGTCCATTGACCTTTGTACCTGAGGAACATGGCAGATTCGTTTCATGGCTCTTGGGCAAAGTACCAACACCTTGAGTTGGCATCAAGTCTCAGGAAGTTGGGTCACAATGCTGGTTTGTTACCAGGGAGATCATAGAAGGTGCTGGGGCTAATGGGTCATGCAGGATCCATCTACCCTGAAAGTTGGACATAGATCCAAGAGCACATTTTCCTTCTGGAGACAGGAGATGTTCTGTTGTGGGAATCAGGGACCACATGTTGTATCATAACTTGGTATTCCAGAACAGGACTCTGAGAACAGATGTCTGAAGACCCAATCTAGGGTTCCAGTGAAGTCCTAGGGGCATGTCAGGTTCAATCATCTGACTCAGAACCATTGACTTGGCTTTCTGCCTCGATGGAGGTGCTCAGGGTGGTTCAGACTGCACGTTTGCATCCAGAGCAACCGCCAATATTGGGGTGGGTTCAGGGGCCTGGCAGGTTTCTCCTAATCTGGAGGGTTTGGACAACCTGATGGGCACTGTTTTCTTGGGGATGGCAGGAACTTTCCTGTGATGTGGCTTGAGGGACCACATCTTGGTGGGCATGTAAGCCATGGTTTTGGGAGAGAAGTCGGCAAACACAAACTGGGGTTAGGGTTAGTGTCGAGATGATCACAGGCCCAATGCATAGACATGGAGGGCAGCTCGTCAGGAAATCTAAATAGGATGACTCAAAGGCGGTAGCAAAGACTTTTCTCTCTGGATTGTGTGGACAGGATGGCCTCGGAATGCAGGTTTGTTTTCATGGGTCCATGGGAGATTTTTTCTCTCTAAGGATCCTGGCGGCTCCCAATAGTTTGGTGCCTTTCTCAGGGAAGGGAAGAGTGCTTTTTTCCATCTTAAGGGTGCCCCAAACAGGGATTCTGAGACAGACTCTGGGTCTGGGCACCTGGAAAATCCCACCAAGGGTTAGGATTTGGGCCTAGGGGCATACCAGGCCTGCAATGCTGGTACTGGAGGAGCAACTGAGAGTGTTTGTTTGAAAACATGCTCAGGCTGAGGATCACCATGCCTGCCTGTGCCCATGTCGGCCCTCAGGAGTGGGCATGGTCTCCTTGGCATGCAGCTGGCTCCCACGCTGAGGGTTGGACAACCATCCCAACAGCCAATATTCCTGCCATGGGGAAGGAGGTGTTCTCTATTGTGTTTCAGGTTCGCCATTGGCAGGAATTCCAGCAAAGTTTGGGGGACAGATGACTGGATAGCAAGGATGGGTACAGATGATGGCCCAGGGCCATGGCCGATCTCTCATACTAAATATGGGCCCTCACCTCTGGGTGGCTGACACGAGGTCGGGGCTTAGACTCTGTCAGACACAGCACTAGTGGTCAGGGAAATCTATTAATCAGGGTTGCCTCGTGGTCTGAGTAGATTGATCCTCATGTGCAGTTTCTGGGCAGACTCAACAGGTCCTTCTTCTTTCTATGTGGAAGGCAGAATACTGCGTTGTGGCTCCAGAATTCCCTATCAAGAGATATTGTGGAGCAGTGTGGTGAGGATAGAATAGTAATACAAAGCTATGGTTAAGTTCAGTGAAAAGCAAAAGGCAGTTCCAGTGTGCAGCTGCCATTTCGAATATCCAGCACCTGAGTAAGGGTGGATGTCAGATGTTTGCTCACACTGGAGTTTGTGTCTGTGATTACCCACAAATGGAAGGGTGGCGTCAAGAGGCCATGGAGGATTTCCCATGCTGGGGCTTGTGAGATGCTCCAAATAGCAAAGTTTCTTTCTACCGGACAGGAGAAGTCTGGTTTGTTTTCTCTGGTTTCTCCATGTGGAAAGTTTTGTAGCAGAGAACCCCACAGGGATGCCTGGAAATCACCCCTCCATTGACCATTGCAGCTGAGGAACATGGCAGGTGCATTCTGGTGGCTCTGGGGCAATATATCGAGACCTTGAGTTGACATGGAGTCTCATGAAGATGGGGCACAATGATGGTTTGTTACCAGGAATATCATAGAATGTGCTGGTTGCTAAGGGGCCATTCAGGATCCAAATACCCTTAGGGTATGACACAATTCCAGGAGCATGGCTTCCTTTTTGGGGAGAACATATTCTGTTCTGTGGCTCAGGGACTATATATTTTATCATAAGTTGATATTCCAGAGCAGGCCTCTGATGACAGAAACCTGTAAACCTAATCTAGTGTGCCAATGAAGTCCTCGGGGCATGTCAGGTTCAATCTTCTGACTCAGGAGCATTGACTTGGGTGTCTGCCTGTATGGAGGGGATCAGGGTGTCTCAGACTGTGCATTTGTGCCCAGAGCGGCCTCCATTATTTGGCTGCGCTCAGGGGCCTTGCAGGTTTCTCCTAATCTAAAGGTATCGGGCAAAAGTGATGGGCACAGTTTCCTTGAGGATCTCATGCACAGTCTTGTGGTGTGGCTTCAGATGCCAGAACCTGGAGGTCATGTGAGCCATGGTTTTAGGAAGGAAGTCTGCAAACACAAACTCAGTTTAGGTTAATGGCAAGGTGATTGCAGGCCCAATGCATAGACCTGGAAGGCAGCTCGTCAGGAACTGTAAATCCGATGACTCAAAGGTGATAGCACATGATATGTATCTGGATTGTATGTCCAGGATGGCCTCGGAATGCAGGTGTGTTCTCATGGGTCTATGGCAGATTTTTCCACTCAAGGATCCTGGTGGCTACCAAGAGTTTGGTGACTATCTCGGGGAAGGGAAGAGTGCTGTTTTCCATCTTAAGGGTCCCCCAAAATAGGGATTCCAGAGATGGGCTCTGTGTCTGGGCCCCTGTAAAATCCCACCAGTGTTAGGATTTGGGCCTAGGTGTGTACTAGGCCTGCAATTCGGGATCCCAGAGATGCAATTGAGAGCGTTTGGTTGAAAGCATGCTCAGGCTGAGGTCACAATGCCTGCTTGTGCCCGGGGAAGCCATCATGAGTGCACATGGTCTCCTTGGCCATGGAGCTGCCTTCCACTTTGAGGGTTGAGCAACTATCCCAACTGTCAGAATACCTTCCATGGGGAAGGAGGAGTTCTCTATTGTGCTTCAGGTTCCCCCAATGGCAAGGATTTCAGCAAAGGTGTGGCTACAGATGCCTGAATACCAAGAATAGAAGAGAAGACAGACTTGGGCCATAGCTGGTCTCACATGCTGGATATGGGCCCTGATCTCTCAGTGGCTGACACTAGGTCCTGGCTCCGGCTATGTCAGACACAGCACTAGTGCCCAGGGCAGCCTATGAATCAGGGTTCCGTCTAGCACCGAGAAGATTGACCATCATATGGAGTTTCTGGGCAGACTCTCCAGGCCCTTTTTCTTTCTATGGGGAAGGCAGAATATTGTGTTGTAGCTCCAGAATTCCCTCACAATAGGGCTTGTGGACCAGTAGGCTGAGGATGGAATTGTAAACCCAAGCTATGGCTTAATTCAGTCAAACTAAAGGCAGTTCCAGTGTGCAGCGATCGAATTGAAATCCAGCACCTGAGTAAGGGCGGATGTCAGATGTTTGCTCATGCTGGAGTTTGTGTCAATGATGACTGACAAATGGAGTGGTGGCTTCCAGAGGAAATGGAGGATTTCCCACGCTGGGGCTTGTGAGATGCTCCAAACAGAAGGTTTCCTTCTACCGGACAGGGGCATTCTGTTTTTTTGTCTCAAGGGTCCCCGCCAATTGCAAAGTTTGTGTAGCAGAGCACCCCCGTATGGTTGCCTGGAAACCACACCTCCACTGACCATTGCAGCTTAGGAACATGGCAAGTTCATTCTGGTGGCTCTGGGGCGAAGTACTAAGGGCTCATTTTTACATGGAATGTCATGAACATGGGTAACAATGCTGTTTTGTTACCTGGGAATTCTTAGCCTGTCATCTGTACACATCCTTGGTATTAAGGCAACTTTCCACAGACCTTTCCTGTAACCCTGCCAATGGGGGAACCTGAAGCACAATATAGAACTCCTCTTTCCATTGCAGGAAGCCTGGCTGTTGCAATGGGTGTCCAACCCTCAAAGTGGGATCCAGCTATATGGCCAATGAGACTACGCCCTCTCCTGAGGGCCCCCCTGGGCACAAAGAGGCATGATGACCCTCAGCCTGAGCATGCTTTCAAACAAGCCCTCTCTGTTACACCATTAGGATCCTGCATTGCAGGCCTGGAATGCCCCTAGGCCCAAATCCTAACACTTGGTGGGATATCCGGGCACCCAGACCCAGATCTCGTCTCTGGAATCCCTGTTTTGGCATAAGCCTAGGTTGGAAAACAGCATTCTTCCCTGTTTTGGAGCACCCCTAAGATGGAAAAGAGCACTCTTTTCTTCTCTAAAAAACCACCAATCTATGGAGATCCACCAGGATCCTTAGAGAGGAAAAGTCTCCCATTGAACCATGAGACCACGTCTACATTCAGAGCCCATCCTGAACACACAATCCAGATAGAAATGCCTGTGCTACCAGCTTTCAGTCACCCTAATTACAGTTCCTGACGTGATGCCTTCTAGGTCTATGCATTGGACCTGCGATCACCTTGCCACTATCCCTGACCCAAATTTGTGTTTGCAGACTTCCCTCCCAAAACCATGGCTCTCATATCCTCAAGGAGGTGGTCTCTGAAGCCTTACCACAGGACTAGGCCTGCCATCCCCAAGGAAACTGTGCCCATCACAGTTCCCCAAAGCCTCCAAGTTAGGAGAAACCTGCAAGGCCCCTGAGCCCACCCCAATATTGGAAGTGGCTCTGGATGCAAATGCACAGTCTGAAACACCCTGATCACCTACATCCAGTCAGACAACCATATCAATGGTCCTTAGTAAGAAAATTGAACCTGATGGGCACCAAGGACATCATTGGATCTCTAGATTAGGTTGCAAGCATCAATCCTCAGAGGCCTGTTCTTGAATACCAAGTCAGGATACAACATATGTACCCTGAGCCACAAAACAGAACATCTCCTCTCCCAAGATGGAAACTGTGCACATCGACCTGTGCCAAACCCTCAGCGTGGCCCATAGCCACCAATACATTCTAAGAACTCCCTTGTAACAAACCAGTTTTGGGACACATCTGTAAGAGATTCCAAGTCAACTCAAGGCCTTGGTACTTGGCACCAGAACCACCAAAACGAACCTGTCATGTTCCTCAGCTGCAATGGTCATTGGACGTGTGCTTTCCAGTCATCCATGCGGGAGGGATCTGCTACGCAAACTTCCACTTGAGGGACCCTGGAGGAAAAAAAAAACAGACTCCTCCTGTCCATTAGAAGGAAATCTTGTTGTTTGGAGCATCTCACAATCTTAAGCGTGGGTAATCCTCCATTGCCTCCTGAAGCCACCCCTCCATTAGTCGTCATCCTAGACACAAACTCCAGTGTGAGCAAATATCTGACATCTGCCCTTACTCAGGTGCTGGATATCTCGTATAAGCTGCTGCACATTGAAACTGACTTCCGCTTGGCACTCAATTTAAGCATAGCTGGTGTTTACAATTGCATTCTCACCCTATTTGTCCCCAAACCCTCTTGATAGGGAATTCTGGATCCATAAGGCAGCATTCTGCCTGCCCCACAGAAAGAAGTGCTTCGTGAGTCTCGCCAGAAACCCTACATGAGGATCAATTTACTCGGCCCTGGAGAGAACCCCAATATATAGACTTCTCTGGCCACTAGTGCTGTGTCTGACACAGCCTGAGCCCAGACCTCGTGTCAGCCACCCAGAGAGCGGGGCCCATATCCAGCATGTGAGAACGGCCATGGCCCAAATCTGTCATCTCTATGCATCCTTGGTATTCAGGCATCTGTCCCCAGACCTTTGCTGTAATCCCTGCCTATGGGGGAACATGAAGCACAATAGATATTTCCTCCTTTCCCATGGCTGGAAACCTGGCCATTGGAATGTGTGTCCATCCCTCAGTGTGGGAGCCAGAAAATAGACAATGGGACCACGCCCACTCCTGAGGGCCACCCTGGGCACAAACAGGCATTGTAATGCTCAGCCAGAGCATGCTTCCAAACAAGCCCTCTCAGTTGCACCACCAAGATCCTGCATTGCAGGCCTGGTCTGCCCATAAGCCCAAATCCCAACCCTTGGTGGGATTTTCCAGGCGCCTAGACCCAGAGCCCATCTCTGGAATCCCTGTTTTGGGGCACACCTAAGATCGAAAATAGCAGTCTTCCCATCTCAAAAAGTCATCAAAATATTCGGAGCCGCCAGTATCCTTAGAGGAAAAATCTCCCATGGACCCATGAGGCCACAGCTACATTCTGAGGTCACCCTAGACACACAATCCAGATATAAAAGCCTGTGCTTCCACCTTCGGGTCATTCCAGTTACTGTTCCTGACGAGTAGCCTTCCAGGTCTACACATTGCCCTGCGATAACCTAGCCACTAAACCTAACCCGAGTTTGTGTTTGCAGACTTCCCTCCCAGAACCATGGCTCACATGCCCTCCAGGGTGGAGTCTCTGGAGCCACACCACAGGACTGTGCTTGCCATCCCCATGGAAATTGTGCATGTCAGTTAACCAAACCCTCCAGAGTTGGTTGAAACATTCAAGGCCCCTGTGGCCACCCCAATATTGGAGGTTACTCTGGACATAAGTGCGCAGTCTGAAACTCCCTGATCACCTACATCCTGGCAGACACCCAAGTCAACTTTCCTAAGTCTGAAGATTGAACCTCTCATGCCCCTGGTACTCATTGGAACCCTAGATTAGGTTGTCGGGCATCTGTCTTCAGAGGCCTGTTCTTGAATAGGAACTTATGATATGGCATGTGGTCCCTGAGCCACAAAACACTACATCTCCTGTCCCCAGAGGGTAACCGTGCTCTTCGACCTGTGTTAAACCCTCAGGGTAGGAGAATCTTGCAGGCACCTTAGCCACCAACACATTCTAAGATCTACCTGGTAAAAAAAAACCAGCATTGTAACCCATCTTCAAGAGATTCCATGTCAACTCAAGACCTTGGTGCTTCGCCCCAGAAGCACCGTACAGAACCTGCATGTTCCTCAGCTGCATTGGTCAATGGAGGTGTGCTTTCCAGGCATCCATGTGGAAGGGCTCTGCTACCCATACTTTTCACATGGGGGGCCCTGCAGAAAACATACCAGACTCTAACTGTCCAGTAGAAAAAACAACCTTGCTGTTTAGAGCATCTCACATGCATCAGCCTCTTGATGCCACTCCTCCATTCGGTCATCAGAGACACAAACTCCAGTGTGCGTAAACATCTGAAATCCACCTTTACTCAGGTGCTGGATATTTCATTTGTTGGCCACGATAGATACAAACTTTATCATGAGCAGACATCTGACCCTCGCCTGTACTCAGATGCTGGAGATCTCGAAAAAACCACTGCACATTGGAACGGCCATGTTCTCGGCACTGAGATTAAGCATAGATTGTGTTTTCTGCCTTCTGTTCTCACACTCCTCGCCTTCAAGTCCCCCATATTGGGAATTTGGGAGCCACAATGCCTTCTGCCTGCCCACCAGAAAAAAGAGGTGCCCTATGGGTCTGCGTGAAACTCCATATAAGTTTCCACCAGCACAGCCCTCTATAGCACCACAATATCATAGGCCACCTTGTGAACTAATGCTTTGTCTGACACAGCTCGAGCCCCGACCTCCTGGTAGCCACCTAGATAGCGGGACCCATATCTGGCAGGTGTGACCTGCCTTGACCTGAGTCCTTCATCTCAAACCAACCTGATTATTCACGTACCAGTCCCAGAACATAGCTCAAATTACTGTGCATGGGGGAATCTGAAGCACAAAAGAGTACTCCTCCTTCCTCATAGAAGGAAAATTAAATGTTGATATGGTGGTCCAACCCTCATATTGGGATCCAGGTGCATGGAACAAGAGCCAATGCCCACTCAGGATGGGCATCTGGGCACAAACAGGCATTGTGACCCTTACCCTGAGACCCATTTCCAACAAGTCTCCATGGGAGCTGAACCAAAGCCCCACAGAGCCAGGCAGTCAAGCCTCTAGGCCCAAATACTAAGCCTTTGTAGGGTTATCCAGGCACAGGGACCTATAACCCATCTCTGGAATCCCTGTGTTGACGGAAACACTGAAACAGTAAACCACGCTCTCTCCTTCCCAGTGAGACACCAAACTCTTGGGTGCTGGGCAGAATCCCCAGAGAGGTAGAATATTCCATGGACACATGAGGACACCCCACCATTCCAAGGCCATCCTAGACACAATCCAGACAGAAAAGCCTTTGCTCCTGCCTCCCAGCCACACGAATTTCAAATCCTGAGGAGCTGCCCTCAGCGTCTGCAGATCGGGGCTGCCATCACCTCCCTCCTAATTGATACACAATTTTGTGTCTGAAGACTTTGGTCCCAGAGCCCTTAACCACATTCCCTGCAGGATGGGGCTGACAGAACCACACTACATCACTGGGCCTGATCTCTGGATGAAATTCTGCCGTCTCAGTTGCACAAACCCTCCAGATTAGGAAGAGCCTGCAAGGCCCCTGAGCCCACCCCAATTTCATAGGCCACTCTGGAAAAAATGCACAGTCTGACACAGCCTGAGCATCTACCTCCAGGAAGACTCACAGGTCAAAGTCCCTAAGTCCGAAGGTTGAGGATGACATGCCCCTACAACCTCATAAGAACCCTAGCCTAGATATTCAGGCCTCTGTGCCCAGAGGCCTGGTCTTGAAATCCAACATATGATCCGACATGTGGTCCCTGAGCCATACAAGAGAACCCCTCCTGTCCCGAGAAGGGAACCTGGCTCCTGGGAACTGGGTCTAACCCTCAGGTAGGAGAATCCTGCATGGCCACAGACCCACAACCACATTCTTTTTTTTTATATAGATTTTATTTATTTATTTGACAGAGAGAGATCACAAGTAGGCATAGAGGAAGGCAGAGAGAGAGAGAGGAAGAAGCAGGCTCCCTGCTGAGCAGAGAGCCCTATGCGGGACTCAATCCCAGGACCCTGAGATCATGACCTGAGCCGAAGGCAGCGGCTTAGCCCATTGAGCCACCCAGGCACCCTCACCACCACATTCTAAGGTCTCCCTGGACACCAAGCAGCATTGTGACTCATTAGACTGAGAACATCCGTCAACTTAGATCACTTGGAAATTTGAACAAAAACCAGCAGATCAAGCCTGCAATGTTCCTCAGCTGCAATGGTCATGCAAGGAAGACTTCCCAGGCCCCCATTCAGAGACCTCTGCTGTCGAATCTTTCTATATGGGGGACCCTGGAGCCTTGTAAGCGGACTTCCCCTGTCCCACAGTAGGACACCTTGCTGTTTGGAGCAGCTCACAAGGTCCTGCTTGGGAAAATCTCCAAGAATTCTTGAGGCCACCCCACAATTCGTTGACCATCATGGATGCAAACCCAGCGTGAGCAGACATCTGACCCTCGCCCATACTCAGGTGCTGGAAATCTCGAAACAACCACTGCACAATGGAATGGTCCTGTGGTCGGCACTGAGCTTATCCGTGGTTTGTGTTTTCAGACTTCTGTCTTCACACTCCTCGCCTACAAGCCCTTCATATTGGGAATTCTGAAGCCACAGTGCAGCTTTCTGCCTGCCCACCAGAAAGAAGTGCCCTATGGGTCTTCGTAGAAACCCACATGAGGATCCTCCTGCACGGCCCTCAATGGCACCCCAATATAATAGACCGACCTCTGCATAAATTGTCTATCTGACACCGCCTGATCCCCGACCTCCTGTCAGCCACCCAGATAGTGGGCCCCATATCCTCCAGGTGGGTCCAACCTTGGCCCGAGGCCATCATCTTGAAGCAACCTGGATATTCAGGTACCTGTCCCAGACTTAGCTCAAATTCCTGCCCATAGGGGACTCGGAAGCACAAAAGAGTGCTCCTCCTTCCCCATGGCCAGAAAACTGAATGTTGAGATGGCTGTACAACCCTGAGTGGGAACCAGGTGCATGGTCCATGAGACCATGCCTACACAGGACGGGCAGCTGGGCACAAATAGGCATTGTGACCCTCAGAATGAGACCCCTTTCCAAAGATCCCCCTTGGGATCTGGACCAGGATCCCAAATCGAAGCTTTGGTTAAGTTTTCCCAGTGTCTGGACCCAGAACCCATCTCTGGAATCCCTGTTTGGACAGGATCCCAGAGATGGAATACAGTCTTTTCCTCTTCCCCAAAAAGAAATCAAACTCTTGGGTGCCAAGCAGAATCACCAGAGTGGAATAATATCCCATGGACACATGAGGTCACCCCTCCATTTAGTGGCCATCCTAGACACACAATCCAGACAGAAAAGCCTGTGCTCCTCCCTCCCAGCCACCTGAATTTCAAATCCCGAGGAGCTTCCCTCAGGGTCTTCATATTCGGACTGCCATCACCTCACTCCTATCTCTTATCCGAGGTTGTGTCTAAAGTCTTTGGTCCCAAAGTCCTGACGCACATGACCTCCAGGATGGGGCCTCGAGAAACACATGACATCACTGGCCCTGCTCTCCTGAGGAAACCCTGCCCATCTCAGTTTCCCAAAATGTCCAGATTAGGAGAAAACTGCAAGGCCCCTGACTGCACCCCAATATCATAGGCCACTCTGGAATAAGTGCACAGCCTGACACAGCCTCAGCACCTACCTCCAGGATGACATGCAGGCCAATGGCACTTAGTCCGAAGATTGAAACTTCCATGGCCCTAAAACCTCATCAGAACCCTAGCTTATGTTTTGAGGTCTCTCTTCCTAAAGGTCTGTTCTGGAAATTCAAGCATATGGTCCAACCTGTGGTCCGTGAGCCATACAAGAGCACACATCCTGTCCCAAGAAGGAAACCTGGCTCCTGGGTACTGGGTCTAATCCTAAGGATAGAGAATCCTTAATGGTCAGAGAGCCGCCACCACATTCTAAGGTCTCCCTGGACACCAAGCAGCATTGGGACCTGTTAGACTGAGAACTTCCATCAACGCAAATCACTTGGAACTTGGAATCAGTGTCATTGGTTCAAGCTTACCCTGTTCCTCAGCTGCAATGGTAACACGAGATTGGCTTCCCAGGCCTCCATTCAGAGAGCATTGCTATCGAATCTTCCATATGGGGGACCCTGGAGCCCTGTAAGAAGACTTCTGCTGTCCCTTAGTAGGACACCTTGATGTTTGGAGCAGCTCACAAGCTCCAGCTTGGAAAAACCTCCAAGAATTCTTGAGGCCTCCCCACTATTTGTTGGCCATCATGGATACAAACTCCAGCGTGAGCAGACATCTTCCCCTCGCCCAGGTGCTGAAGATCTCGAAACAACTGCTGTACATTGGAATAGACATGTGCTCGGCACTGAGCGTAACCGTAGCTTATGTTTTCATAATTCTGTCCTCACACTCCTCGCCTGCAAACCCTCCAACTTGGATATTCTGGAGCCGTAATGCAGCCATCTGCCTGCTCACCAGATAGAAGAAGTGAAGAAAGGGTCTGTGCAAAAATCCCCCATGAGGATCCAGTTGCACAGCTCTCAAAAGCACCCCAATATCATAGGCCGAACTCTCCACGAATGTTCTGTCTGACACAGCTCGAGCCCGAGCTCCTGACAGGCACCCAGAAAGCAGGCCTCATTTTCTGCAGGTGGGTCCTGCCTTGGCCCGAGGACCTCATCTCAAAGTGAACTGGGTATTCAGGCACCGGTCCCAGAACTTAGCTCAAATTCCTGCCCATGGGGGAACCTGAAGCATAAAAAAGTACCCCTCCTTCCCCATGGCAGAAAAACTGAATGTTGAGATGGCAGTCCAACACTCAGAGTGGGAGCCAAGTGCATAGCCCATGAGGTCACACCCACTCAGCATGGGCATCTGGGCAAAAACAGGCATTGTGACCCTCAGAATGAGACCCATTTCCAACAAGAACACTCGGGAGCTGTACCAGGAAAACATAGAGCAGGACCCTAGGCCCAAATCCTAAGCCTTGTTGCGGTGATCCAGGCTCCAGAACCCAGGACCCATCTCTGGAATGGCTGTTTGGACGGGATCCCTGACTCAGAAAACTGCGCTCCTCCCATCCCCCGGAAATACACCAAACTCTTGGGTGCCGAGCAGAATTCCCAGAGAGGTAGAATCTCACATGGACCCATGGGGCCACCCCTCCATTTCGTGGCCATCATAGACAAACAAGTCAGACAGAAAAGACTGTGCTCCTGCCTCACAGCCGTCCGAATTTCATATCTGGAGATGCTTCGCTCAGGGTCTGCAGATTGGGTCTGCCATCACCTCGAGCTTAACTCTTACCCGAGTTTGTGTCTGAAGACTTTGGACCCAGAGTCCTGACCCATATGCCCTCCAGGATGGGGCCTCCAGGAACACACAACAGCACTGGGCCAGCTCTCCCAAGGAATGTCAGCCTGTCTCAGTTTCCCAACCCACCAGATTAAGAGAAAATTGCAAGGCCCCTAATACCACCCCAATTCCATAGGAAGCTCCAGAAAAAATGCATAGTCTGACACAGCCTCAGTATATACCTCCAGGAAGACACCCAGGTCAATGGGAAGGGATGAAATGGCCTAACCCATGGCAGGTTCGATGTGCTGGGTGTGAAGCCAACTGTCTCAATGTCACTCACAAGGTCTGGGCTCAGGCTATGTAAGACAGAGCACAGTGTTTAGGGTAGCCTATGCAATTGGGGTGTTGCCGAGAACTGAGCAGGTTGATTTTCATTTGGGGTTTCTGAGCAATGCCATAGACAATGTTTTTCTTTGGGGGGCAGGCAGAGTGCTTCGTTCTGGAACCAGAATTCCCAATCATGAGGGCTTTTGGGCCAGGAGTGCTAGGGTATAGTCTGAAAACAAAACATAGGGTGAGGTTGGGAGCAGGCACACTCTGCAAAGGCTGAAAGATATCTCATGCATCTGAAGTCAGGCTGAGGATCAGACGTTGGCTGAGGTTGGATTGTGCCCTTGATAGCACCTTCATGAAGCAGGTGCCTCATGAGGCCAACGAAATTTTCCCACGCTGAGTTTGGAGGTTGCCACAAACCACAAGGTTTCCTTCTGCAAGACAGTCGAGTCCTGTTGAGTGGCTCCAGTACATACCATACGGAAGGACTGAAGAGGAGGGTTCAAAGGATGGATCCCTGAACAGCATGCCTCGCATTCCCTTTGGCCATTAACGACAAGATATGTTTGATCTGCTGGCTCTGGGGCAAGCTAACCAGCGGGCTGAGTTGAAATGGCCTCTCCTCAGGATGCGTCATAATGTGTGTTTCTGTCCATGGAGACCTTGGAATGTGATGGTTGTACTGTGGCCCTGCGGAATTCTCCGACCAGAAGGGTTTGATACAGATCCAGTAAGAAAGCACTCCATGTGGAGACGAGAGAGGTTTGGTTTGGAGCCTCAGAAAAACCTAATATGCTGGTATACGAAACCAGACCTCTGAGGACAGACACATGAAAACTAAAGCTAAGGTTCATATTAGGGCCTAAGGGCCTGTCCATTTCAATCTTCTGTCTCTGGGGACACTGTCTGAGAGTCTAAGTGGTGATAATGGCTCAGCTGGTGTCAGAGTGCCCCTTTTAGTCCAGGGCAGCCTACACTATCAGGATGGCCTCAGGGGCCTTGGAGCTTTTCCCTAACCTGTAGGGTTGTGGTCAATGGATTGGGCACACTTTCCTTGGAGAGGGCAGGCACAATCTTTCGCTGTGGCTCCAGATGCCCTAGCCTAGAGGGTGTGTGGGTCCAGGCTGTGGGCACAGAAGTCTGAAAACACAAACTCAGCTTATGAGTGGCGCCGAGGGTATGGCAGGCCGGATGTACAGATAGAGAGTGAGTTCCTTGGCTTGTGAATCAAGGGCGAGATTCCTTCAGGCTTTTGTCTTTGGATGCGTCCAGGATAGCCGTAGATTGTAGGGGGTGGCTTCAGTGACTGTGGACAAGTATCCCTCTCTGGGGATTTGACCCAGCTAACAGGAGTTTGGGGTCATTTTGGGGGAAGGGTGGAGTCCTGTTGTCTGGCTCATGTGTCTCTCCAAGAAAGTGATTCCAGAGCAGAGCCCCAAAACGGGGGGGAGACTGGAAAACTCAAACACTGGTGAGGATTGGGTGTATAGGGGCTAGGCACGCCCCATATGCGGGCTCTTGGTCAAGGCCCTGACAGGCCTTTCTTTGATATTGGGCTCATGCTGAGGGTCACAGAGTGAATTTGTGCCCAAGGCAGCACTCAAGTTTGGGCGTGGTTTCAGGGGAAATGAAGGTTTCTCCCACCCTGAAGGTGTGACTCCATGCCAAGAGCAAGCCTTACAGCCATGGGGAAGAAGGAGTTCTGATTTGTGATTCAGATGCCCAACTGTGTGGCGAATTGATATAATATCTGGGTTTAGATATCTGAAAACCAAGGTTAGGAAGAGATAACGGCATAAGACCATGGCGTGTCAGAAGTGCTAGGTGTGTGGCCAGCTGTCTCCTTCCCTGTCTGGACGTCTGGCATCAGGCTGTGAA
Source organism: Mustela nivalis (assembly GCF_964662115.1). NCBI lineage: Eukaryota > Metazoa > Chordata > Mammalia > Carnivora > Mustelidae > Mustela > Mustela nivalis. The sequence goes on from NW_028135675.1 coordinate 194,357, forward strand.
AGGCAGAGCATTAGTGCCCAGAGCAGCCTATCAAATCTGAGTGCCGTCGAGGCAAGAGCAGGTGGATCCTCATCTGGGTTTTATGGAGAGGCCCACAAGGAAACGTTTTCTACCGGTGGGCAGTCACTGGGCTGGCTCGTGGTTCTGCAAATCCTACTCTGGAGGGATTGTTTGCCAGGAGTGTGAGGAAGGAAGCCTGAAAACACAAGCTAGCATGAGGTTTGGGACCGAGGGCACGGCAGGCCACTCTGCAGAGGCTTAATCAAGATCTACTGCATTGCGGTCATATCTACTATGAGACGTGCTTCAAGCTAGAGTTTTTGTCCATGATGGCCTCTCCCTGAAGGATATGGGAGGCTTCATGAGGCCCGGCAGGTTTACCGTTTTCTCATACACTGAAGGTTTGACTCACGGCCAGCAGCAAGGTTTCTTGCCATGGGGAAGGAGGGGTTATGACTTGTGCATCAAGTTCCCCCTGTGCAGGGATTGGAGATAAGGTCTAGGTTCCAATGACTGAAAACCCAGGTTGGGAATGGATGGTGGCCTAAGGCAGTGGCGGGTCCAATGTGCTGGGTGTGCAGCCAGCTGTGTCGGTGTCTGTTGGAAGGTCTGGGCTCAGGCTATTTGCGACAGAGCATCAGTGTTTAAGGTAGCCTATGCAATTGGGGTGTTGCCGAGGGCCAAGCAGTTTGATCCTCATTTGGGGTTTCTGGGCAGCACCATAGACAATGTTTTTCTCCTGGGAGGCAGGCAGAGTGCTTCAGTGTGGCCCCAGAATTCCCAGTATAGAGGGTTTGTGGGCCAGGAGTGTGAGGACGGAAGTCTGAAAACACAAGCTAGGGTGAGGATTGGAGCCAAGGGCAGAGCAGGCCCAATCAGCAGAGGCTGAATCAAAATCTCCTGCATCTGAAGTCAGGCTGAGGATCAGAAGTTGGCTGAGGCTGGAGTATGTGTCCATGATGGCACCTTCATGAAGCGGGGGCCTCATGAGTTTGGGGTCATTTTGTGGGAAGGGTGGAGTCGTGTTGTCTGGCTCATGTGTCTCTCCAAGAAAGGGATTCCAGAGCAGAGCCCAGGTACAGGTGGGGGGACTGGAAAACTCAAACACTGGTGAGGATTGGGTGCATAGGGGCTTGGCAAGCCCCATATGCGGGCTCTTGGTAGAGGTCCTGACAGGCCTTTCTTTGACATGGGGCTCATGCTGAGGGTCACAGTGTGAATTTGTGCCCAAGCAGCACTCAAGTTTGGGCGTGGCATCAGGGGCCATGAAGGTTTCTCCCACCCTGAAGGTGTGACTCCATGCCAATAGAAAGCTTGACAGCCATGGGGAAGGAGGAGTTCTGTTTTGTGCTTGCGATACCCAGCTGTGTGGAGAATTGATATAATGTCTAGGTTCAGATATCTGAAAACCAAGGTTAGGAAGAGGTGACGGCATAAGACCATGGCGTGTCCGAAGTGCTGGGTGTGTGGCCAGCTGTCTCTTTGTCTGTCTGGACGTCTGGCTTCAGGCTGTGTCAGACAGAGCATGAGTGCCCAGAGCAGCATATCCAGTTCGGGGACCGTCAAGGCCCGAGCAGGTTGATCCTCATCTGGGTTTTTTGGAGAGCCCCACAGGGAAACGTTTTTCTTCCGTTGGGCCGACACTGGGCTGGGTTGTGGTTCTGGAGTTCCTAGTCCGTAGGGCTTGTTGCCAGGAGTGTGAGGAAGGAAGTCTGAAAACAAAAGCTAGCGTGAGTTTTGGGACCGAGGGCATGGCAGGGCCACTCTGCAGAGGCTGAATCGAGATCTCCTGCACTGAGGTCATGTCAACTATGAGACGTGCCTCAGGCTAGAGTTTTTGTCCAGCATGGCCTCTTCCTGAAGGGTGAGGGCTTCATTAGGCCAGGGATGTTTGCCTACGATGGGATTTGTGAATTACTCCAAAACTCAAGGTTTCCTTCTGCACGACAGTCGAGTCCTATTGGATGGTTCCAGGAGGCCCCATACGGAAAGACTCGAGAGCAGGTGTCTAAGCATGGATGCCTGGGAACGCCACCTCATATTCCCACTCTTTAGTCAGGACAAGGCAGGCTCAATCTGCAGGCTCCTGGGTGAGCTACCCAGAGGGGGAGTTCAAATGGACTCTCCTGAAGATGAGTCCTACTGTGGCTTGGTGGCCTGGGAGACCTTGGAATGTGGAGGTGGCTCAGGGACTCTGCAGGGTTCTCCAAACTGAGGTGTTTGACACAGCTCCAACAGGGAAGCTTCCCATGTGGAGAGGAGAGGAGTTCTGTTCAGTGCCTCAGGAAAGCCCCATATCCTGTTCTTCGAACCAAAGCCTCTGAGGAGTAACACCTGGAACCCAAAGCAAGAGTTGAGATTACGGCCTAAGGGCCTGTCCGGCTCAACCTTCTATCTCTGTTGACATCTGTGGGCATGCCTTCGTGGAGGTAGCTGCTCAGCTTGTGTCCGAATGCCCCTGTGTGTCCAAGGAGCCTCCCAGTAGTGGGATGTCCTCGGGGGCCTTGAGGTTTCTCATATTCTGGAGGTGTGTGGCCAAAGGAATGGACACAGTTTCCCAGGAGAGAGCAGGCACGGTCCTGTGGTATGGCTCCAGAGGACCCAGCCTAGAGGCTGTGTTTGCCAGGGCTGTGGGGACAGATGTCTGAAAAAGCAAACTTGGCTCAGCTAGTGGCCAAGGTAATGGCAGGACTGATCTCCAGTCTGTGAGGGGAGATCCTCTGGATATCAAAGGAGGGCAAGTGGGAGGCAGTCACTCAGGATTTTGTCTCTGGGTGTTGCGTTCACAGTGTCCGGTCAGGGTAGGGGTTGTCTCAGAGGCCGAGGAAGAGCCTTCCTCTCGGGGGATTGTCCAAGTTCCCAAGTGTTTGGGTTCATTCTGTGGGAAGGGAAGAGTACTGTTTTCTCCCACAGGGAACCCCCCAGGAGAGGGACTCTAGAGCACAGCAGTGGGTTCCCTGAACTGGAATACACACCATCTAGTTAGTCCTGGGTGCCTATGGGCATGGCAAGCCACATATGCGGGCTCTTGGTCCAGTCACTGAGAGGTGTTACTTGAATAAGGTACTCACGCTGAGGGTCACAATGTGTGTTTGTGCCCAAGGCGGCCCTAAAGCTTGAGCGTTGCCTCATGGGCCATGTCGTTTTTCCTACACTGAAGGTTTGACTCACTGCCAGCAGCAAGTTTTCTTGCCATGGGGAAGGAGGGGTTCTGATTTGTGCATCAGGTTCCCCCCTGTGCAGGGATTGGAGATAAGGTCTAGGATCCGATGACTGAAAACCCAGGTTGGGAATGGATGGTGGCCTAAGGCAGTGGCGGGTCCAATGTCCTAGGAGTGCAGCCAGCTGTGTCGGTGTCTGTTGGAAGGTCTGGGCTCAGGCTATTTGCGACAGAGCATCAGTGTTTAAGGTAGCCTATGCAATTGGGGTGTTGCCGAGGGCCAAGCAGTTTGATCCTCATTTGGGGTTTCTGGGTAGCACCATAGACAATGTTTTTCTCCTGGGAGGCAGGCAGAGTGCTTCAGTGTGGCCACAGAATTCCCAGTAGGGAGGGTTTGTGGGCAAGGAGTGTGAGGACGGAAGTCTGAAAACACAAGCTAGGGTGAGTATTGGAGCCAAGGGCAGAGCAGGCCCACTCTGCAGAGGCTGAATCAAAATCTCCTGCATCTGAAGTCAGGCTGAGGATCAGACGTTGGCTGAGGCTGGAGTATGTGTTCATGATGGCACCTTCATGAAGCGGGGGCCTCATGAGGCCAAGGAAGTTTTCCCACGCTGAGTTTGGAGGTTGCCCCAAACCACAAGGTTTCCTTCTGCGGGACATTCGAGTCCTGTTGCATGGCTCCAGGACATACCATATGGAAGGACTGGAGAGCAGGGTTCGAAGGATGGATCCCTGTACAGCATTCCTCGCATTCCAATTGGCCATAAGCGACAAGATATGTTTGATCTGCTGCCTCTGGGTCACGCTACCCAGGGGCCTGTGTTGAAATGGCCTCTCCTGAGGATGTGTCATAATGTGCGTTTGGGTCCATCGAGACCTTGGAATGTGCTGGTTGTTCGGTGGCCTTGCGGAACTCTCCTACCTGAAGGGTTTGATACATCCCCAGTAAGAAAGCTGCCCATGTGGAGACGAGAGATGCTTGGTTTGGTGCCTCAGAAAAGCCCCATGTGCTGGTCTACGAAAACAGTCCTCTGAGAACGGACACATGGAAACAAAGCTAAGGTTCATATTAGGGCCTGGGGGCCTGTCCATTTCAACCTTCTGTCTCTGGGGACACTGTCTGAGAATCTAAGTGGAGATAGTTGCTCTGCTGGTGTCAGAGAGCCCCTCTTAGTCCAGGGTGGCCTACCTATTGATGGCCTCAGGGGCCTTGGAGCTTTTCCCTAAACTGTAGGGTTGTGGTCAATGGATTGGACACACTTTCCTTAGAGAGGGCCGGCACAATCTTTCGCTGTGGCTTCAGAGGCCCTAGCCTGGAGGTTGTGTGGGTCCAGGCTGTGGGCACAGAAGTCTGAATACACAAACTCAGCTTATGAGTGGAGCCTAGGGTATGACAGGCCGGATGTACAGCCCGAGAGGGAACTCCTGGGCCTCTGAAACAAGGGCGAGTGGAAGGCGTTCCTTCAGGCTTTTGTTTCTGGATGTTGTGTCCGGGATAGCCGTGGATTGGAGCGGTGGCCTCAGGGACTGTGGACGAGTATCCCTCTCTGGGGATTTGTCCCAGCTCCCAAGAGTTTGGGGTCATTTTGAGGGAAGGGTGGAGTCGTGTTGTCTGGCTCATGTGTCTCTCCAAGAAAGGGATTCCAGAGCAGCGGCCAGGTACAGGTGGGGCGACTGGAAAACTCAAACACTGGTGAGGATTGGGTGCATAGGGGCTTGGCAAGCCCCATATGCGGGCTCTTGGTCCAGGTCCTGACAGGCCTTTCTTTGACATCGGTCTCATGCTAGGGTCACAGTGTGAATTTGTGCCCAAGCAGCACTCAAGTTTGGGCGTGGCATCAGGGGCCATGAAGGTTTCTCCCACCCTGATGGTGTGACTCCATGCCAAGAGCAAGCTTGACAGCCATGGGGAAGGAGGAGTTCTGTTTTGTGCTTGCGATACCCAGCTGTGTGGAGAATTGATATAATATCTAGGTTCAGATATCTGAAAACCAAGGTTAGGAAGAGGTGACGGCATAAGACCATGGCGTGTCCGAAGTGCTGGGTGTGCGGCCAGCTGTCTCCTTGTCTCTCTGGACGTCTGGTTTCAGGCTGTGTCAGACAGAGCATGAGTTCCCAGAGCAGCATATCCAGTTCAAGGTCCGTCGAGGCCCGAGCAGGTTGATCCTCATCTGGGTTTTCTGGAGAGCCCCACAGGGAAACGTTTTTCTTCCGTTGGGCAGACACTGGGCTGGGTTTTGGTTCTGGAGTTTCTTGTCCGGAGGGCTTGTTTGCCAGGAGTGTGAGGAAGGAAGTCTGAAAACACAAGCTAGCGTGAGGTTTGGGACCGAGGGCACGGCAGGCCCACTCTGCAGAGGCTGAATCGAGATCTCCTGCACTGAGGTCATGTCAACTATGAGACATGCCTCAGGCTAGAGTTTTTGTCCAGCATGGCCTCTTCCTGAAGGGTGAGGGCTTCATTAGGCCAGGGATGTTTGCCTACGATGGGATTTGTGAACTACTCCAAACCTCAAGTTTTCCTTCTGCACGACAGTCGATTCCTATTGGATGGTTCCAGGAGGCCCCATACGGAAAGACTCGAGAGCAGGTGTCTAAGCATGGATGCCTGGGAACGCCACCTCATATTCCCACTCTTTAGTCAGGACAAGGCAGGCTCAATCTGCAGGCTCCTGGGTGAGCTACGCAGAGGGGAGAGTTGAAATGGATTCTCCTGAAGATGAGTCCTACTGTGGCTTGGTGGCCTGGGAGACCTTGGAATGTGGAGGTGGCTCAGGGACTCTGCAGGGTTCTCCAAACTGAGGTGTTTGACACAGCTCCAACAGGGAAGCTTCCCATGTGGAGAGGAGAGGAGTTCTGTTCAGTGCCTCAGGAAAGCCCCATATCCTGTTCTTCGAACCAAAGCCTCTGAGGAGTAACACCTGGAACCCAAAGCAAGAGTTGAGATTACGGCCTAAGGGCCTGTCCGGCTCAACCTTCTATCTCTGGAATGCGAGGTGGGCTACGCAGCCATCCATCCTTAGAACCCTGCTCAGAATCATTGGCCTGGAGCCAAGCAACGGTCTCAATTGACCTGCAGAAGACTCTCTGCTGTTTGGAGCTTCTCATAACTCTCATCTTGGGAAAACCCCCATGGCCTCGTATTGTCCCCCCCCATTCATGAAGGGGCCATCAGGGACAGAAACTCCAACCTGAGCGATCGTCTGATCCTCGTCCTGACTTCAGATGCACGAGATCTCGATTCACGTCTGTAGATTGTGCCTGCCATGGCCTCACCCAGAAACCTAAGTCTAGCTTGTGTTCTCAGACATTTGTCGTCAGACTACTGGCTCACAAGCCCTCCAGTTTGGCAATCCAGAACTACAATGCAGCACTCTGCCGGCCCTCCAGAAGAAAAACATTGTCCTCTGGGGCTACCCAGTAACACCAAATGAGGATCAACCTGCACCGACCTTGGCTGTACCCCAAATACATAGGCTGACCAGGGCACTAATGCCCTTTCTGACACAGCCTGAGCCTGGACCCCCTGGCCCCTCCCAGACAGCTGGCCGCACACTGAGCACATCCAGCCGCCATGGCCTTAGGTCGTCATCTCTTCCCAACCTCGGTTTCCAGGTTTCAGAACCTAGACCTTATCTCCAAGAACTGCCCAGGGTTGAAGGTGATGCAGAAATCAGAACTCCTTCCCCATGGCAAGAAACCTTGTGGTTGGCATGTTGTCCAACGTTCAGTGTGGTTGAAACCAGTGTGGCCCATGAGGCCCCGCCCATGCTCGCGGGCCACATTGGTCACAAACACACATTGTGATGCTCAGGCTGAGCCCAGGCCTCAAGTAAGGCCACTCAGTGGCTGGATGAAGAGATAGCATATTGGGCTTGCCATGCCCCTAGGCCCCCACTTTAAACCATAGTTCGGGATGTCCCTTCAGTCTTCCCCACGGCTTGGATTTGGAATTCCTCTTTTGGTGGGACACCTGAGGTAACAAACCTGAAAGGAGACCATCCATCCCACAGAATGACGAAAAGCAATTGGGAATCGGGCCAAATCCTCAGAGAGGAAGATTCGTGCATGGCCCATGAGGCCTCCCCGAAATTCCACGGCCATCGCTGATACAAAATCCAGAGAAAAAAGCCTGAGCAAGCGCCTCAGACTCGCACTTTCTTCATATCCTGAAGAGTTCTTCTCATGGTTTGTCAATCGGGCTTGCCTGCCATAACTACGTCCCCAAACCTAAGCTGAGTTTGTGTTTTCAGACTTCTGTCCTCAAAGTCTTGGGCCACACAGCCTCCAGGCTGTGCGCCTGGAGCCACATATTAGGACTGTGCCTACCAATCCATGGGAATTCTGCCCATTCCATGATCCAAAATCGTACAAATTAGGAGAAACTTCCAAAGTCCCTGAGGCCATCCCAATAGTGTAGGTCGCCGGAACAAACAAGGGCTGTCTGACACCAGCTGATAATCGACCTCCACTCATACCATAGATGGATGTCCCCAGAGAAGAAGATTGAACCAGACAGGACCCTAGGCCATAATAGGATCCATTGCTATGGGTTACAGGCATGTGTCCTCAAAAGCCTGATTCCAATACGAGCATAGGGGTTTTCCTGAGGCACCCATCAGAACTCATCTCGTCTCCACAAGGAAACCTGTGCATGGGAGCCATGTCCATAGCTTAGGAGAGTACTTCAGGTTCCCGGTGCCACCGCCCCATTCCAAGGCCCTCATGGACACAAAAACACATTAGGACCCATCCTCAGGAAAGTCCATTTCAACTCAGCCACCCCGGTTGCTCCGGCAGAGCCATCAGATCTAAACTGTCTTGTTGCTAGGAGACAATTGGAATGCGAGGCGGGCTTCCCAGGCATCCATCCGCGAACGGTGCTCTGGAGTCATTCCATATGGGATGTCCTGGAGCTGTCCAAAAGTTCTCAAATGTCCCGCAGAAGGAATCCTTGAACGGGGCATCCCACAACTCCCAACGTGGGAAAACCTCAATGGCCCCGAGATACCGCTCCCTTCATAAAGCGGCCGTCATGCACAGGAACTCCAACCTAAGCCAACATATGATCCTCGCCCTGACTTCAGAAGCATGAGATATTGGTTCAGATCTGCAGGGGGTACCTGTCGTGCCCTCGCCCTGAAACCCAAGTCTAGCTTGTCTTCTCATATTTCCGTCCTCAAACTCCTGGCCCCGAAGTCCTAAAATTTGGCAATTCCGGACCCACAATGCAGCACTCTGCCTGCCCTCTAGAAAAAAAAAAATTATTGCCTCATGAGCTGCCCAGGCAACTTAAATGAGGATAAACCTACACAGCACTCGACCTTACCCATATTATATAGTCTAACCTGGGCACTAATGCACTGTCGAGCACAACCTGAGCCAGGACCTCCTGACCAACACCCAGAAAGCTGACCGCACACTGAGCACATAAAACCCGCCATGGCCTTAGGTCATCATCTCTTCCCTACCTCAGTTTTCAGGCTTCAGAACCGAGACCTTATCTCCAATCACTGCCCAGGGGTGAGTCTGATGCAGAAATCAGAACTCCTCCTTACCCATGCCAAGAACCCTTGTGGTTGGCACGTTGTCCAACGATCATGTAGGAAAAACACTGAGGCCCCGCCCATTCTTGAGTGCGACGAGGGCATACACACGCATTGTGACCCTCAGCATGAGTCCTGTCCTCTAGTAAGTCCTCTCAGTGGCTGGACCGTTAGATGTCATAATGGGCTTGACATGTCCCTAGGCCCCAATTTTAACCAGATTTCTGATTGTCCAGTCGCCCCTCCTAGGGCTCTACTCTGAAATCCCTCATTTGGTGGGACACATGAGGTTAAAAAAGAAAACAACAACAACAACAACAACAAAATAAAACGGACTTCTTCCAGCCCACAGAATGAACCCAAACTCTTTGGACGGGGCCAAACCACCAGAGAGTAAGACTCGTCCATTTCCCATGAAGTCACCCAGAAATTCCACGACCATGAGTGACACGATATCCCGAGACAAAAACTTGAGCAGGAGCCTCACACTCGCCCTTCTTTCAAATCCCGAAAATTTCTCCTCATGGTCTGTAGATCAGTCCTGCCATACCTATGACCTGAAACATAAGCCGAGTTTGTGTTTTCAGACAACTGTCCAAAAGGGGCTGGACGACACAACCTACAGGCTCAGGCCCCTGGAGCCAAACCTGAGGACTGTACTTGCCCTCTCCAAGGGAATTGTGTGTGCCCATTCCAATGGCCACAACCCTTCTAATAGGATAAACCTCCGAAGTCCCTGATATATCTCAATAGTGGTAGCTTCCCAGGAAAAACAGGGGCAATCTGAGCCCAAATGAGCCCCTGCCTACACTCAGACCCATAGACAAATGTCCTCAGAGGTAAAAAGGAAAGAACAGGCCCCTAGGCACTAATCAGATCCATTGCTTTGGTTTCCAGGCATCTCTCCTCAGAGGCCTGGATTTCAAAAGCAGCATATAGCTGTTTCTTGTTTCACCCATCAGAAAACATCTCATCTACACATGGGAAACTTGCACGTTGGAGCTGTGTCAAAGCCTCTGTTTAGGAGAACCCTTTAGGGCCCCAGTGCCACCGCTTCATTCCAAGGTCTCCATAGACACAAAAGCACATTCGGACCCATTCCCAGGGGTGTGCATTTCAACTCAGCATCCTCGGTAGCTCCCCACAGATCCAGGAGATCTAAACTGTCTTGTTGCTAGGAGACAATTGGAATGCGAGGTGGGCTACCCAGCCATCCATCCTTAGAACCCTGCTCAGAATCATTGGCCTGGAGCCAAACAACAGGTCTCAATTGTCCTGCCGAAGACTCTCTGCAGTTTGGAGCTTCTCACAACTCCCATCATGGGAAAAACCCCATGGCCTCGTGATGCCCCCCCATTCATGAAGGGGCCATCAGGTACAGAAACTCCAACCTGAGCGATCGTCTGATCCTCGCCCTGACTTCAGATGCACGAGATCTCGATTCAGGTCTGTAGATTGTGCCTGCCATGGCCTCACCCAGAAACCTAAGCCTAGCTTGTGTTCTCAGACTTTTGTCGTCAGACTACTGGCCCACAAGGCCTCCAGTTTGGCAATCCAGAACTACAATGCAGCACTCTGCCTGCCCTCCAGATAAAAAACATTGTCCTCTGGGGCTACCCAGTAACCCCAAATGAGGATCAACCTGCACCGACCTTGGCTGTACCCCAAATACATAGGCTGACCAGGGCACTAATGCCCTTTCTGACACAGCCTGAGCCTGGACCCCCTGGCCCCTCCGAGACAGCTGGCCGCACACTGAGCACATCGAGCCGCCATGGCCTTAGGTCGTCATCTCTTCCCAACCTCGGTTTTCAGGTTTCAGAACCTAGACCTTATCTCCAATCACTGTCCATGTTGAAGGTGATGCAGAAATTAGAACTCCTTCCCCATGGCAAGAAACCTTGTGGTTGGCATGTTGTCCAACGTTCAGTGTCGTTGAAACCAGTGTGGCCCATGAGGCCCCGCCCATGCTCATGGGCCACATTGGTCACAAACACACATTGTGACCCTCAGGCTGAGCCCAGTCCTCAAGTAAGGCCACTCAGTGTCTGGATGAAGAGATAGCATATTGGGCTTGCCATGCCCCTAGGCCCCAATTTTTCACCATAGTTCGGATTGTCCCTTCAGTCTTCCCCACGGCTTTGCTTTGGAATTCCTCTTTTGGTGGGACACCTGAGGTAACAAAACTGAAATGAGTCCTCCCATTCCACAGATTGACGAAAAGCAATTGGGAATCGGGCCAAATCCTCAGAGAGGAAGATTCGTCCATGGCCCATGAGGCCTCCCCGACATTCCACGGCCATCACTGATACAAAATCCAGAGACAAAAGCCTGAGCAATCGCCACAGACTCGCACTTTCTTCATATCCTGTAGAGTTCTTCTCATGGTTTGTAGATCGGGCCTGCCATACCTACGTCCCCAAACCTAAGCTGAGTTTGTGTTTTCAGACTTCTGTCCTCAAAGTCTTGGGCCACACACCCTCCAGGCTGGGCCCCTGGAGCCACACATTAGGACTGTGCCTACCAATCCATGGGAATTCTGCCCATTCCATGGTCCAAAATCATACAAATTAGGAGAAACCTCCAACGACCCTTAGGCCATCCCAATAGTGTGGGTCACCCGGAACAAACAAGGGGTGTCTGACACCAGCTGATAATCGACCTCCACTCATACCATAGATGGATGTCCCCAGAGAAGAAGATTGAACCAGACAGGACCCTAGGCCATAATAGGATCCATTGCTTTGGGTTACAGGCATGTGTCCTCAAAAGCCTGATTCCAATACGAGCATAGGGGTTTTCCTGAGGCACCCATCAGAACTCATCTCGTCTCCACAAGTAAACCTGTGCATGGGAGCCATGTCCAAAGCTTAGGAAAGTACTTCAGGTTGCCGGTGCCACCGCCCCATTCCAAGGCCCTCATGGACACAAAAACACATTAGGACACATCCTCAGGAAAGTCCATTTCAACTCAGCCACCGAGGTTGCTCCCGCAGAGCCATCAGATCTAAACTGTCTTGTTGCTAGGAGACAATTGGAATGCGAGGCGGGCTTCCCAGGCATCCATCCGCGAACGGTGCTCTAGAGTCATTCCATATGGGATGTCCTGGAGCTGTCCAACAGGTCTCAATTGTCCGGAAGAAGGAATCCTGGAAGGGGGCATCCCACAACTCCCAACGTGGGAAAACCTCAATGGTCTCGAGATTCCGCTCCCTTCATGAAGCGGCCGTCATGCTCAGAAACTCCCACCTGAGCCAACGTCTGATCCTCGCCCTGACTTCAGATGCATGAGATATGGGTTCAGATCTGCAGGGGGTACCTGCCGTGCCCTCGCCCTGAAACCCAAGTCTAGCTTGTCTTCTCAGACTTCCATCCTCACACTCCTGGCCCCAAAGCCCTCAAGTTTGGCAATTCCGGACTCACAATGCAGCACTCTGCCTGCCCTCTAGAAAAAAAAAATGATTGCCTCATGAGCTGCCCAGGCACCTTAAATGAGGGTAAACCTACACAGCACTCGACTTTACCCAAATTATATAGTCTAACCTGGGCACTAATGCACTGTCGAACACATCCTGAGCCCGGACCTCCTGACCAACACCCAGAAAGCTGACCGCACACTGAGCACATAAAACCCGCCATGGCCTTAGGTCATCATCTCTTCCCTACCTCAGTTTTCAGGCTTCAGAACCGAGACCTTATCTCCAATCACTGCCCAGGGGTGAGTCTGATGCAGAAATCAGAACTCCTCCTTACCCATGGCAAGAACCCTTGTGGTTGGCACGTTGTGCAACGATCAGTGTAGGAGAAACCCTGAGGCCCCGCCCATTCTTGAGTGCGACCAGGGCATACACACGCATTGTGACCCTCAGCATGAGTCCTGTCCTCTAGTAAGTCCTCTCAGTGGCTGGACCATTAGATGTCATAATGGGCTTGACATGTCCCTAGGCCCCAATTTTTAACCAGATTTCTGATTGTCCAGTCGCCCCTCCTAGGGCTCTACTCTGAAATCCCTCATTTGGTGGGACACCTGAGGTTAAAAAAGAAAACAACAACAACAACAACAACAACAAAATAAAACGGACTTCTTCCAGCCCACAGAATGAACCCAAACTCTTTGGACGGGGCGAAACCACCAGAGAGTAAGACTCGTCCATTTCCCATGAAGTCACGCAGAAATTCCACGACCATGAGTGACACGATATCCCGAGACAAAAACTTGAGCAGGAGCCTCACACTCGCCCTTCTTTCAAATCCCGAAAAGTTCTCCTCATGGTCTGTAGATCAGTCCTGCCATACCTATGACCTGAAACATAAGCCAAGTTTGTGTTTTCAGACAACTGTCCAAAAGGGGCTGGACGACACAACCTACAGGCTCAGGCCCCTGGAGCCAAACCTGAGGACTGTACTTGCCCTCTCCAAGGGAATTGTGTGTGCCCATTCCAATGGCCACAACCCTTCTAATAGGATAAACCTCCGAAGTCCCTGATATATCTCAATAGTGGTAGCTTCCCAGGAAAAACAGGGGCAATCTGAGCCCAAATGAGCCCCTACCTGCACTCAGACCCATAGACAGATGTCCCCAGAGGTAAAAAGGAAAGAACAGGCCCCTAGGCACTAATCAGATCCATTGCTTTGGTTTCCAGGCATCTCTCCTCAGAGGCCTGGATTTCAAAAGCAGCATATAGCTGTTTCTTGTTTCACCCATCAGAAAACATCTCATCTACACATGGGAAACTTGCACGTTGGAGCTGTGTCAAAGCCTCTGTTTAGGAGAACCCTTTAGGGCCCCAGTGCCACCGCTTCATTCCAAGGTCTCCATAGACACAAAAGCACATTCGGACCCATTCCCAGGGGTGTGCATTTCAACTCAGCATCCTCGGTAGCTCCCCACAGATCCAGGAGATCTAAACTGTCTTGTTGCTAGGAGACAATTGGAATGCGAGGTGGGCTACCCAGCCATCCATCCTTAGAACCCTGCTCAGAATCATTGGCCTGGAGCCAAACAACAGGTCTCAATTGTCCTGCCGAAGACTCTCTGCAGTTTGGAGCTTCTCACAACTCCCATCATGGGAAAAACCCCATGGCCTCGTGATGCCCCCCCATTCATGAAGGGGCCATCAGGTACAGAAACTCCAACCTGAGCGATCGTCTGATCCTCGCCCTGACTTCAGATGCACGAGATCTCGATTCAGGTCTGTAGATTGTGCCTGCCATGGCCTCACCCAGAAACCTAAGCCTAGCTTGTGTTCTCAGACTTTTGTCGTCAGACTACTGGCCCACAAGGCCTCCAGTTTGGCAATCCAGAACTACAATGCAGCACTCTGCCTGCCATCCAGATAAAAAACATTGTCCTCTGGGGCTACCCAGTAACCCCAAATGAGGATCAACCTGCACCGACCTTGGCTGTACCCCAAATACATAGGCTGACCAGGGCACTAATGCCCTTTCTGACACAGCCTGAGCCTGGACCCCCTGGCCCCTCCCAGACAGCTGGCCGCACACTGAGCACATCGAGCCGCCATGGCCTTAGGTCGTCATCTCTTCCCAACCTCGGTTTTCAGGTTTCAGAACCTAGACCTTATCTCCAATCACTGTCCATGTTGAAGGTGATGCAGAAATTAGAACTCCTTCCCCATGGCAAGAAACCTTGTGGTTGGCATGTTGTCCAACGTTCAGTGTCGTTGAAACCAGTGTGGCCCATGAGGCCCCGCCCATGCTCATGGGCCACATTGGTCACAAACACACATTGTGACCCTCAGGCTGAGCCCAGTCCTCAAGTAAGGCCACTCAGTGTCTGGATGAAGAGATAGCATATTGGGCTTGCCATGCCCCTAGGCCCCAATTTTTCACCATAGTTCGGATTGTCCCTTCAGTCTTCCCCACGGCTTTGCTTTGGAATTCCTCTTTTGGTGGGACACCTGAGGTAACAAAACTGAAATGAGTCCTCCCATTCCACAGATTGACGAAAAGCAATTGGGAATCGGGCCAAATCCTCAGAGAGGAAGATTCGTCCATGGCCCATGAGGCCTCCCCGACATTCCACGGCCATCACTGATACAAAATCCAGAGACAAAAGCCTGAGCAATCGCCACAGACTCGCACTTTCTTCATATCCTGTAGAGTTCTTCTCATGGTTTGTAGATCGGGCCTGCCATACCTACGTCCCCAAACCTAAGCTGAGTTTGTGTTTTCAGACTTCTGTCCTCAAAGTCTTGGGCCACACACCCTCCAGGCTGGGCCCCTGGAGCCACACATTAGGACTGTGCCTACCAATCCATGGGAATTCTGCCCATTCCATGGTCCAAAATCATACAAATTAGGAGAAACCTCCAACGACCCTTAGGCCATCCCAATAGTGTGGGTCACCCGGAACAAACAAGGGGTGTCTGACACCAGCTGATAATCGACCTCCACTCATACCATAGATGGATGTCCCCAGAGAAGAAGATTGAACCAGACAGGACCCTAGGCCATAATAGGATCCATTGCTTTGGGTTACAGGCATGTGTCCTCAAAAGCCTGATTCCAATACGAGCATAGGGGTTTTCCTGAGGCACCCATCAGAATTCATCTCGTCTCCACAAGTAAACCTGTGCATGGGAGCCATGTCCAAAGCTTAGGAGAGTACTTCAGGTTGCCGGTGCCACCGCCCCATTCCAAGGCCCTCATGGACACAAAAACACATTAGGACACATCCTCAGGAAAGTCCATTTCAACTCAGCCACCGAGGTTGCTCCCGCAGAGCCATCAGATCTAAACTGTCTTGTTGCTAGGAGACAATTGGAATGCGAGGCGGGCTTCCCAGGCATCCATCCGCGAACGGTGCTCTAGAGTCATTCCATATGGGATGTCCTGGAGCTGTCCAACAGGTCTCAATTGTCCGGAAGAAGGAATCCTGGAAGGGGGCATCCCACAACTCCCAACGTGGGAAAACCTCAATGGTCTCGAGATTCCGCTCCCTTCATGAAGCGGCCGTCATGCTCAGAAACTCCCACCTGAGCCAACGTCTGATCCTCGCCCTGACTTCAGATGCATGAGATATGGGTTCAGATCTGCAGGGGGTACCTGCCGTGCCCTCGCCCTGAAACCCAAGTCTAGCTTGTCTTCTCAGACTTCCATCCTCACACTCCTGGCCCCAAAGCCCTCAAGTTTGGCAATTCCGGACCCACAATGCAGCACTCTGCCTGCCCTCTAGAAAAAAAATGATTGCCTCATGAGCTGCCCAGGCACCTTAAATGAGGGTAAACCTACACAGCACTCGACTTTACCCAAATTATATAGTCTAACCTGGGCACTAATGCACTGTCGAACACATCCTGAGCCCGGACCTCCTGACCAACACCCAGAAAGCTGACCGCACACTGAGCACATAAAACCCGCCATGGCCTTAGGTCATCATCTCTTCCCTACCTCAGTTTTCAGGCTTCAGAACCGAGACCTTATCTCCAATCACTGCCCAGGGGTGAGTCTGATGCAGAAATCAGAACTCCTCCTTACCCATGGCAAGAACCCTTGTGGTTGGCACGTTGTGCAACGACCAGTGTAGGAGAAACCCTGAGGCCCCGCCCATTCTTGAGTGCGACGAGGGCATACACACGCATTGTGACCCTCAGCATGAGTCCTGTCCTCTAGTAAGTCCTCTCAGTGGCTGGACCATTAGATGTCATAATGGGCTTGACATGTCCCTAGGCCCCAATTTTTAACCAGATTTCTGATTGTCCAGTCGCCCCTCCTAGGGCTCTACTCTGAAATCCCTCATTTGGTGGGACACCTGAGGTTAAAAAAGAAAACAACAACAACAACAACAACAACAAAATAAAACGGACTTCTTCCAGCCCACAGAATGAACCCAAACTCTTTGGACGGGGCGAAACCACCAGAGAGTAAGACTCGTCCATTTCCCATGAAGTCACGCAGAAATTCCACGACCATGAGTGACACGATATCCCGAGACAAAAACTTGAGCAGGAGCCTCACACTCGCCCTTCTTTCAAATCCCGAAAAGTTCTCCTCATGGTCTGTAGATCAGTCCTGCCATACCTATGACCTGAAACATAAGCCAAGTTTGTGTTTTCAGACAACTGTCCAAAAGGGGCTGGACGACACAACCTACAGGCTCAGGCCCCTGGAGCCAAACCTGAGGACTGTACTTGCCCTCTCCAAGGGAATTGTGTGTGCCCATTCCAATGGCCACAACCCTTCTAATAGGATAAACCTCCAAAGTCCCTGATATATCTCAATAGTGGTAGCTTCCCAGGAAAAACAGGGGCAATCTGAGCCCAAATGAGCCCCTACCTGCACTCAGACCCATAGACAGATGTCCTCAGAGGTAAAAAGGAAAGAACAGGCCCCTAGGCACTAATCAGATCCATTGCTTTGGTTTCCAGGCATCTCTCCTCAGAGGCCTGGATTTCAAAAGCAGCATATAGCTGTTTCTTGTTTCACCCATCAGAAAACATCTCATCTACACATGGGAAACTTGCACGTTGGAGCTGTGTCAAAGCCTCTGTTTAGGAGAACCCTTTAGGGCCCCAGTGCCACCGCTTCATTCCAAGGTCTCCATAGACACAAAAGCACATTCGGACCCATCCCCAGGGGTGTGCATTTCAACTCAGCATCCTCGGTAGCTCCCCACAGATCCAGGAGATCTAAACTGTCTTGTTGCTAGGAGACAATTGGAATGCGAGGTGGGCTACCCAGCCATCCATCCTTAGAACCCTGCTCAGAATCATTGGCCTGGAGCCAAACAACAGGTCTCAATTGTCCTGCCGAAGACTCTCTGCAGTTTGGAGCTTCTCACAACTCCCATCATGGGAAAACCCCCATGGCCTCGTGATGCCCCCCCATTCATGAAGGGGCCATCAGGTACAGAAACTCCAACCTGAGCGATCGTCTGATCCTCGCCCTGACTTCAGATGCACGAGATCTCGATTCAGGTCTGTAGATTGTGCCTGCCATGGCCTCACCCAGAAACCTAAGCCTAGCTTGTGTTCTCAGACTTTTGTCGTCAGACTACTGGCCCACAAGGCCTCCAGTTTGGCAATCCAGAACTACAATGCAGCACTCTGCCTGCCCTCCAGATAAAAAACATTGTCCTCTGGGGCTACCCAGTAACCCCAAATGAGGATCAACCTGCACCGACCTTGGCTGTACCCCAAATACATAGGCTGACCAGGGCACTAATGCCCTTTCTGACACAGCCTGAGCCTGGACCCCCTGGCCCCTCCCAGACAGCTGGCCGCACACTGAGCACATCGAGCCGCCATGGCCTTAGGTCGTCATCTCTTCCCAACCTCGGTTTTCAGGTTTCAGAACCTAGACCTTATCTCCAATCACTGTCCATGTTGAAGGTGATGCAGAAATCAGAACTCCTTCCCCATGGCAAGAAACCTTGTGGTTGGCATGTTGTCCAACGTTCAGTGTCGTTGAAACCAGTGTGGCCCATGAGGCCCCGCCCATGCTCATGGGCCACATTGGTCACAAACACACATTGTGACCCTCAGGCTGAGCCCAGTCCTCAAGTAAGGCCACTCAGTGTCTGGATGAAGAGATAGCATATTGGGCTTGCCATGCCCCTAGGCCCCAATTTTTCACCATAGTTCGGATTGTCTCTTCAGTCTTCCCCACGGCTTTGCTTTGGAATTCCTCTTTTGGTGGGACACCTGAGGTAACAAAACTGAAATGAGTCCTCCCATTCCACAGATTGACGAAAAGCAATTGGGAATCGGGCCAAATCCTCAGAGAGGAAGATTCGTCCATGGCCCATGAGGCCTCCCCGACATTCCACGGCCATCACTGATACAAAATCCAGAGACAAAAGCCTGAGCAATCGCCACAGACTCGCACTTTCTTCATATCCTGTAGAGTTCTTCTCATGGTTTGTAGATCGGGCCTGCCATACCTACGTCCCCAAACCTAAGCTGAGTTTGTGTTTTCAGACTTCTGTCCTCAAAGTCTTGGGCCACACACCCTCCAGGCTGGGCCCCTGGAGCCACACATTAGGACTGTGCCTACCAATCCATGGGAATTCTGCCCATTCCATGGTCCAAAATCATACAAATTAGGAGAAACCTCCAACGACCCTTAAGCCATCCCAATAGTGTGGGTCACCCGGAACAAACAAGGGGTGTCTGACACCAGCTGATAATCGAC
Source organism: Mustela nivalis (assembly GCF_964662115.1). NCBI lineage: Eukaryota > Metazoa > Chordata > Mammalia > Carnivora > Mustelidae > Mustela > Mustela nivalis. The sequence goes on from NW_028135675.1 coordinate 213,212, forward strand.
CTCCACTCATACCATAGATGGATGTCCCCAGAGAAGAAGATTGAACCAGACAGGACCCTAGGCCATAATAGGATCCATTGCTTTGGGTTACAGGCATGTGTCCTCAAAAGCCTGATTCCAATACGAGCATAGGGGTTTTCCTGAGGCACCCATCAGAACTCATCTCGTCTCCACAAGTAAACCTGTGCATGGGAGCCATGTCCAAAGCTTAGGAGAGTACTTCAGGTTGCCGGTGCCACCGCCCCATTCCAAGGCCCTCATGGACACAAAAACACATTAGGACACATCCTCAGGAAAGTCCATTTCAACTCAGCCACCGAGGTTGCTCCCGCAGAGCCATCAGATCTAAACTGTCTTGTTGCTAGGAGACAATTGGAATGCGAGGCGGGCTTCCCAGGCATCCATCCGCGAACGGTGCTCTGGAGTCATTCCATATGGGATGTCCTGGAGCTGTCCAACAGGTCTCAATTGTCCGGAAGAAGGAATCCTGGAAGGGGGCATCCCACAACTCCCAACGTGGGAAAACCTCAATGGTCTCGAGATTCCGCTCCCTTCATGAAGCGGCCGTCATGCTCAGAAACTCCCACCTGAGCCAACGTCTGATCCTCGCCCTGACTTCAGATGCATGAGATATGGGTTCAGATCTGCAGGGGGTACCTGCCGTGCCCTCGCCCTGAAACCCAAGTCTAGCTTGTCTTCTCAGACTTCCATCCTCACACTCCTGGCCCCAAAGCCCTCAAGTTTGGCAATTCCGGACCCACAATGCAGCACTCTGCCTGCCCTCTAGAAAAAAAATGATTGCCTCATGAGCTGCCCAGGCACCTTAAATGAGGGTAAACCTACACAGCACTCGACTTTACCCAAATTATATAGTCTAACCTGGGCACTAATGCACTGTCGAACACATCCTGAGCCCGGACCTCCTGACCAACACCCAGAAAGCTGACCGCACACTGAGCACATAAAACCCGCCATGGCCTTAGGTCATCATCTCTTCCCTACCTCAGTTTTCAGGCTTCAGAACCGAGACCTTATCTCCAATCACTGCCCAGGGGTGAGTCTGATGCAGAAATCAGAACTCCTCCTTACCCATGGCAAGAACCCTTGTGGTTGGCACGTTGTGCAACGACCAGTGTAGGAGAAACCCTGAGGCCCCGCCCATTCTTGAGTGCGACCAGGGCATACACACGCATTGTGACCCTCAGCATGAGTCCTGTCCTCTAGTAAGTCCTCTCAGTGGCTGGACCATTAGATGTCATAATGGGCTTGACATGTCCCTAGGCCCCAATTTTTAACCAGATTTCTGATTGTCCAGTCGCCCCTCCTAGGGCTCTACTCTGAAATCCCTCATTTGGTGGGACACCTGAGGTTAAAAAAGAAAACAACAACAACAACAAAATAAAACGGACTTCTTCCAGCCCACAGAATGAACCCAAACTCTTTGGACGGGGCGAAACCACCAGAGAGTAAGACTCGTCCATTTCCCATGAAGTCACGCAGAAATTCCACGACCATGAGTGACACGATATCCCGAGACAAAAACTTGAGCAGGAGCCTCACACTCGCCCTACTTTCAAATCCCGAAAAGTTCTCCTCATGGTCTGTAGATCAGTCCTGCCATACCTATGACCTGAACATAAGCCAAGTTTGTGTTTTCAGACAACTGTCCAAAAGGGGCTGGACGACACAACCTACAGGCTCAGGCCCCTGGAGCCAAACCTGAGGACTGTACTTGCCCTCTCCAAGGGAATTGTGTGTGCCCATTCCAATGGCCACAACCCTTCTAATAGGATAAACCTCCGAAGTCCCTGATATATCTCAATAGTGGTAGCTTCCCAGGAAAAACAGGGGCAATCTGAGCCCAAATGAGCCCCTACCTGCACTCAGACCCATAGACAGATGTCCTCAGATGTAAAAAGGAAAGAACAGGCCCCTAGGCACTAATCAGATCCATTGCTTTGGTTTCCAGGCATCTCTCCTCAGAGGCCTGGATTTCAAAAGCAGCATATAGCTGTTTCTTGTTTCACCCATCAGAAAACATCTCATCTACACATGGGAAACTTGCACGTTGGAGCTGTGTCAAAGCCTCTGTTTAGGAGAACCCTTTAGGGCCCCAGTGCCACCGCTTCATTCCAAGGTCTCCATAGACACAAAAGCACATTCGGACCCATCCCCAGGGGTGTGCATTTCAACTCAGCATCCTCGGTAGCTCCCCACAGATCCAGGAGATCTAAACTGTCTTGTTGCTAGGAGACAATTGGAATGCGAGGTGGGCTACCCAGCCATCCATCCTTAGAACCCTGCTCAGAATCATTGGCCTGGAGCCAAACAACAGGTCTCAATTGTCCTGCCGAAGACTCTCTGCAGTTTGGAGCTTCTCACAACTCCCATCATGGGAAAACCCCCATGGCCTCGTGATGCCCCCCCATTCATGAAGGGGCCATCAGGTACAGAAACTCCAACCTGAGCGATCGTCTGATCCTCGCCCTGACTTCAGATGCACGAGATCTCGATTCAGGTCTGTAGATTGTGCCTGCCATGGCCTCACCCAGAAACCTAAGCCTAGCTTGTGTTCTCAGACTTTTGTCGTCAGACTACTGGCCCACAAGGCCTCCAGTTTGGCAATCCAGAACTACAATGCAGCACTCTGCCTGCCCTCCAGATAAAAAACATTGTCCTCTGGGGCTACCCAGTAACCCCAAATGAGGATCAACCTGCACCGACCTTGGCTGTACCCCAAATACATAGGCTGACCAGGGCACTAATGCCCTTTCTGACACAGCCTGAGCCTGGACCCCCTGGCCCCTCCCAGACAGCTGGCCGCACACTGAGCACATCGAGCCGCCATGGCCTTAGGTCCTCATCTCTTCCCAACCTCGGTTTTCAGGTTTCAGAACCTAGACCTTATCTCCAATCACTGTCCATGTTGAAGGTGATGCAGAAATCAGAACTCCTTCCCCATGGCAAGAAACCTTGTGGTTGGCATGTTGTCCAACGTTCAGTGTCGTTGAAACCAGTGTGGCCCATGAGGCCCCGCCCATGCTCATGGGCCACATTGGTCACAAACACACATTGTGACCCTCAGGCTGAGCCCAGTCCTCAAGTAAGGCCACTCAGTGGCTGGATGAAGAGATAGCATATTGGGCTTGCCATGCCCCTAGGCCCCAATTTTTCACCATAGTTCGGATTGTCCCTTCAGTCTTCCCCACGGCTTTGCTTTGGAATTCCTCTTTTGGTGGGACACCTGAGGTAACAAAACTGAAATGAGTCCTCCCATTCCACAGATTGACGAAAAGCAATTGGGAATCGGGCCAAATCCTCAGAGAGGAAGATTCGTCCATGGCCCATGAGGCCTCCCCGACATTCCACGGCCATCACTGATACAAAATCCAGAGACAAAAGCCTGAGCAATCGCCACAGACTCGCACTTTCTTCATATCCTGTAGAGTTCTTCTCATGGTTTGTAGATCGGGCCTGCCATACCTACGTCCCCAAACCTAAGCTGAGTTTGTGTTTTCAGACTTCTGTCCTCAAAGTCTTGGGCCACACACCCTCCAGGCTGGGCCCCTGGAGCCACACATTAGGACTGTGCCTACCAATCCATGGGAATTCTGCCCATTCCATGGTCCAAAATCATACAAATTAGGAGAAACCTCCAACGACCCTTAGGCCATCCCAATAGTGTGGGTCACCCGGAACAAACAAGGGGTGTCTGACACCAGCTGATAATCGACCTCCACTCATACCATAGATGGATGTCCCCAGAGAAGAAGATTGAACCAGACAGGACCCTAGGCCATAATAGGATCCATTGCTTTGGGTTACAGGCATGTGTCCTCAAAAGCCTGATTCCAATACGAGCATAGGGGTTTTCCTGAGGCACCCATCAGAACTCATCTCGTCTCCACAAGGAAACCTGTGCATGGGAGCCATGTCCAAAGCTTAGGAAAGTACTTCAGGTTGCCGGTGCCACCGCCCCATTCCAAGGCCCTCATGGACACAAAAACACATTAGGACACATCCTCAGGAAAGTCCATTTCAACTCAGCCACCGAGGTTGCTCCCGCAGAGCCATCAGATCTAAACTGTCTTGTTGCTAGGAGACAATTGGAATGCGAGGCGGGCTTCCCAGGCATCCATCCGCGAACGGTGCTCTGGAGTCATTCCATATGGGATGTCCTGGAGCTGTCCAACAGGTCTCAATTGTCCGGAAGAAGGAATCCTGGAAGGGGGCATCCCACAACTCCCAACGTGGGAAAACCTCAATGGTCTCGAGATTCCGCTCCCTTCATGAAGCGGCCGTCATGCTCAGAAACTCCCACCTGAGCCAACGTCTGATCCTCGCCCTGACTTCAGATGCATGAGATATGGGTTCAGATCTGCAGGGGGTACCTGCCGTGCCCTCGCCCTGAAACCCAAGTCTAGCTTGTCTTCTCAGACTTCCATCCTCACACTCCTGGCCCCAAAGCCCTCAAGTTTGGCAATTCCGGACCCACAATGCAGCACTCTGCCTGCCCTCTAGAAAAAAAATGATTGCCTCATGAGCTGCCCAGGCACCTTAAATGAGGGTAAACCTACACAGCACTCGACTTTACCCAAATTATATAGTCTAACCTGGGCACTAATGCACTGTCGAACACATCCTGAGCCCGGACCTCCTGACCAACACCCAGAAAGCTGACCGCACACTGAGCACATAAAACCCGCCATGGCCTTAGGTCATCATCTCTTCCCTACCTCAGTTTTCAGGCTTCAGAACCGAGACCTTATCTCCAATCACTGCCCAGGGGTGAGTCTGATGCAGAAATCAGAACTCCTCCTTACCCATGGCAAGAACCCTTGTGGTTGGCACGTTGTGCAACGACCAGTGTAGGAGAAACCCTGAGGCCCCGCCCATTCTTGAGTGCGACCAGGGCATACACACGCATTGTGACCCTCAGCATGAGTCCTGTCCTCTAGTAAGTCCTCTCAGTGGCTGGACCATTAGATGTCATAATGGGCTTGACATGTCCCTAGGCCCCAATTTTTAACCAGATTTCTGATTGTCCAGTCGCCCCTCCTAGGGCTCTACTCTGAAATCCCTCATTTGGTGGGACACCTGAGGTTAAAAAAGAAAACAACAACAACAACAACAACAACAACAAAATAAAACGGACTTCTTCCAGCCCACAGAATGAACCCAAACTCTTTGGACGGGGCGAAACCACCAGAGAGTAAGACTCGTCCATTTCCCATGAAGTCACGCAGAAATTCCACGACCATGAGTGACATGATATCCCGAGACAAAAACTTGAGCAGGAGCCTCACACTCGCCCTTCTTTCAAATCCCGAAAAGTTCTCCTCATGGTCTGTAGATCAGTCCTGCCATACCTATGACCTGAAACATAAGCCAAGTTTGTGTTTTCAGACAACTGTCCAAAAGGGGCTGGACGACACAACCTACAGGCTCAGGCCCCTGGAGCCAAACCTGAGGACTGTACTTGCCCTCTCCAAGGGAATTGTGTGTGCCCATTCCAATGGCCACAACCCTTCTAATAGGATAAACCTCCGAAGTCCCTGATATATCTCAATAGTGGTAGCTTCCCAGGAAAAACAGGGGCAATCTGAGCCCAAATGAGCCCCTACCTGCACTCAGACCCATAGACAGATGTCCTCAGAGGTAAAAAGGAAAGAACAGGCCCCTAGGCACTAATCAGATCCATTGCTTTGGTTTCCAGGCATCTCTCCTCAGAGGCCTGGATTTCAAAAGCAGCATATAGCTGTTTCTTGTTTCACCCATCAGAAAACATCTCATCTACACATGGGAAACTTGCACGTTGGAGCTGTGTCAAAGCCTCTGTTTAGGAGAACCCTTTAGGGCCCCAGTGCCACCGCTTCATTCCAAGGTCTCCATAGACACAAAAGCACATTCGGACCCATCCCCAGGGGTGTGCATTTCAACTCAGCATCCTCGGTAGCTCCCCACAGATCCAGGAGATCTAAACTGTCTTGTTGCTAGGAGACAATTGGAATGCGAGGTGGGCTACCCAGCCATCCATCCTTAGAACCCTGCTCAGAATCATTGGCCTGGAGCCAAACAACAGGTCTCAATTGTCCTGCCGAAGACTCTCTGCAGTTTGGAGCTTCTCACAACTCCCATCATGGGAAAACCCCCATGGCCTCGTGATGCCCCCCCATTCATGAAGGGGCCATCAGGTACAGAAACTCCAACCTGAGCGATCGTCTGATCCTCGCCCTGACTTCAGATGCACGAGATCTCGATTCAGGTCTGTAGATTGTGCCTGCCATGGCCTCACCCAGAAACCTAAGCCTAGCTTGTGTTCTCAGACTTTTGTCGTCAGACTACTGGCCCACAAGGCCTCCAGTTTGGCAATCCAGAACTACAATGCAGCACTCTGCCTGCCCTCCAGATAAAAAACATTGTCCTCTGGGGCTACCCAGTAACCCCAAATGAGGATCAACCTGCACCGACCTTGGCTGTACCCCAAATACATAGGCTGACCAGGGCACTAATGCCCTTTCTGACACAGCCTGAGCCTGGACCCCCTGGCCCCTCCCAGACAGCTGGCCGCACACTGAGCACATCGAGCCGCCATGGCCTTAGGTCGTCATCTCTTCCCAACCTCGGTTTTCAGGTTTCAGAACCTAGACCTTATCTCCAATCACTGTCCATGTTGAAGGTGATGCAGAAATCAGAACTCCTTCCCCATGGCAAGAAACCTTGTGGTTGGCATGTTGTCCAACGTTCAGTGTCGTTGAAACCAGTGTGGCCCATGAGGCCCCGCCCATGCTCATGGGCCACATTGGTCACAAACACACATTGTGACCCTCAGGCTGAGCCCAGTCCTCAAGTAAGGCCACTCAGTGTCTGGATGAAGAGATAGCATATTGGGCTTGCCATGCCCCTAGGCCCCAATTTTTCACCATAGTTCGGATTGTCCCTTCAGTCTTCCCCACGGCTTTGCTTTGGAATTCCTCTTTTGGTGGGACACCTGAGGTAACAAAACTGAAATGAGTCCTCCCATTCCACAGATTGACGAAAAGCAATTGGGAATCGGGCCAAATCCTCAGAGAGGAAGATTCGTCCATGGCCCATGAGGCCTCCCCGACATTCCACGGCCATCACTGATACAAAATCCAGAGACAAAAGCCTGAGCAATCGCCACAGACTCGCACTTTCTTCATATCCTGTAGAGTTCTTCTCATGGTTTGTAGATCGGGCCTGCCATACCTACGTCCCCAAACCTAAGCTGAGTTTGTGTTTTCAGACTTCTGTCCTCAAAGTCTTGGGCCACACACCCTCCAGGCTGGGCCCCTGGAGCCACACATTAGGACTGTGCCTACCAATCCATGGGAATTCTGCCCATTCCATGGTCCAAAATCATACAAATTAGGAGAAACCTCCAACGACCCTTAGGCCATCCCAATAGTGTGGGTCACCCGGAACAAACAAGGGGTGTCTGACACCAGCTGATAATCGACCTCCACTCATACCATAGATGGATGTCCCCAGAGAAGAAGATTGAACCAGACAGGACCCTAGGCCATAATAGGATCCATTGCTTTGGGTTACAGGCATGTGTCCTCAAAAGCCTGATTCCAATACGAGCATAGGGGTTTTCCTGAGGCACCCATCAGAACTCATCTCGTCTCCACAAGTAAACCTGTGCATGGGAGCCATGTCCAAAGCTTAGGAAAGTACTTCAGGTTGCCGGTGCCACCGCCCCATTCCAAGGCCCTCATGGACACAAAAACACATTAGGACACATCCTCAGGAAAGTCCATTTCACCTCAGCCACCGAGGTTGCTCCCGCAGAGCCATCAGATCTAAACTGTCTTGTTGCTAGGAGACAATTGGAATGCGAGGCGGGCTTCCCAGGCATCCATCCGCGAACGGTGCTCTGGAGTCATTCCATATGGGATGTCCTGGAGCTGTCCAACAGGTCTCAATTGTCCGGAAGAAGGAATCCTGGAAGGGGGCATCCCACAACTCCCAACGTGGGAAAACCTCAATGGTCTCGAGATTCCGCTCCCTTCATGAAGCGGCCGTCATGCTCAGAAACTCCCACCTGAGCCAACGTCTGATCCTCGCCCTGACTTCAGATGCATGAGATATGGGTTCAGATCTGCAGGGGGTACCTGCCGTGCCCTCGCCCTGAAACCCAAGTCTAGCTTGTCTTCTCAGACTTCCATCCTCACACTCCTGGCCCCAAAGCCCTCAAGTTTGGCAATTCCGGACCCACAATGCAGCACTCTGCCTGCCCTCTAGAAAAAAAATGATTGCCTCATGAGCTGCCCAGGCACCTTAAATGAGGGTAAACCTACACAGCACTCGACTTTACCCAAATTATATAGTCTAACCTGGGCACTAATGCACTGTCGAACACATCCTGAGCCCGGACCTCCTGACCAACACCCAGAAAGCTGACCGCACACTGAGCACATAAAACCCGCCATGGCCTTAGGTCATCATCTCTTCCCTACCTCAGTTTTCAGGCTTCAGAACCGAGACCTTATCTCCAATCACTGCCCAGGGGTGAGTCTGATGCAGAAATCAGAACTCCTCCTTACCCATGGCAAGAACCCTTGTGGTTGGCACGTTGTGCAACGACCAGTGTAGGAGAAACCCTGAGGCCCCGTCCATTCTTGAGTGCGACGAGGGCATACACACGCATTGTGACCCTCAGCATGAGTCCTGTCCTCTAGTAAGTCCTCTCAGTGGCTGGACCATTAGATGTCATAATGGGCTTGACATGTCCCTAGGCCCCAATTTTTAACCAGATTTCTGATTGTCCAGTCGCCCCTCCTAGGGCTCTACTCTGAAATCCCTCATTTGGTGGGACACCTGAGGTTAAAAAAGAAAACAACAACAACAAAATAAAACGGACTTCTTCCAGCCCACAGAATGAACCCAAACTCTTTGGACGGGGCGAAACCACCAGAGAGTAAGACTCGTCCATTTCCCATGAAGTCACGCAGAAATTCCACGACCATGAGTGACACGATATCCCGAGACAAAAACTTGAGCAGGAGCCTCACACTCGCCCTTCTTTCAAATCCCGAAAAGTTCTCCTCATGGTCTGTAGATCAGTCCTGCCATACCTATGACCTGAAACATAAGCCAAGTTTGTGTTTTCAGACAACTGTCCAAAAGGGGCTGGACGACACAACCTACAGGCTCAGGCCCCTGGAGCCAAACCTGAGGACTGTACTTGCCCTCTCCAAGGGAATTGTGTGTGCCCATTCCAATGGCCACAACCCTTCTAATAGGATAAACCTCCGAAGTCCCTGATATATCTCAATAGTGGTAGCTTCCCAGGAAAAACAGGGGCAATCTGAGCCCAAATGAGCCCCTACCTGCACTCAGACCCATAGACAGATGTCCTCAGAGGTAAAAAGGAAAGAACAGGCCCCTAGGCACTAATCAGATCCATTGCTTTGGTTTCCAGGCATCTCTCCTCAGAGGCCTGGATTTCAAAAGCAGCATATAGCTGTTTCTTGTTTCACCCATCAGAAAACATCTCATCTACACATGGGAAACTTGCACGTTGGAGCTGTGTCAAAGCCTCTGTTTAGGAGAACCCTTTAGGGCCCCAGTGCCACCGCTTCATTCCAAGGTCTCCATAGACACAAAAGCACATTCGGACCCATCCCCAGGGGTGTGCATTTCAACTCAGCATCCTCGGTAGCTCCCCACAGATCCAGGAGATCTAAACTGTCTTGTTGCTAGGAGACAATTGGAATGCGAGGTGGGCTACCCAGCCATCCATCCTTAGAACCCTGCTCAGAATCATTGGCCTGGAGCCAAACAACAGGTCTCAATTGTCCTGCCGAAGACTCTCTGCAGTTTGGAGCTTCTCACAACTCCCATCATGGGAAAACCCCCATGGCCTCGTGATGCCCCCCCATTCATGAAGGGGCCATCAGGTACAGAAACTCCAACCTGAGCGATCGTCTGATCCTCGCCCTGACTTCAGATGCACGAGATCTCGATTCAGGTCTGTAGATTGTGCCTGCCATGGCCTCACCCAGAAACCTAAGCCTAGCTTGTGTTCTCAGACTTTTGTCGTCAGACTACTGGCCCACAAGGCCTCCAGTTTGGCAATCCAGAACTACAATGCAGCACTCTGCCTGCCCTCCAGATAAAAAACATTGTCCTCTGGGGCTACCCAGTAACCCCAAATGAGGATCAACCTGCACCGACCTTGGCTGTACCCCAAATACATAGGCTGACCAGGGCACTAATGCCCTTTCTGACACAGCCTGAGCCTGGACCCCCTGGCCCCTCCGAGACAGCTGGCCGCACACTGAGCACATCGAGCCGCCATGGCCTTAGGTCGTCATCTCTTCCCAACCTCGGTTTTCAGGTTTCAGAACCTAGACCTTATCTCCAATCACTGTCCATGTTGAAGGTGATGCAGAAATCAGAACTCCTTCCCCATGGCAAGAAACCTTGTGGTTGGCATGTTGTCCAACGTTCAGTGTCGTTGAAACCAGTGTGGCCCATGAGGCCCCGCCCATGCTCATGGGCCACATTGGTCACAAACACACATTGTGACCCTCAGGCTGAGCCCAGTCCTCAAGTAAGGCCACTCAGTGTCTGGATGAAGAGATAGCATATTGGGCTTGCCATGCCCCTAGGCCCCAATTTTTCACCATAGTTCGGATTGTCCCTTCAGTCTTCCCCACGGCTTTGCTTTGGAATTCCTCTTTTGGTGGGACACCTGAGGTAACAAAACTGAAATGAGTCCTCCCATTCCACAGATTGACGAAAAGCAATTGGGAATCGGGCCAAATCCTCAGAGAGGAAGATTCGTCCATGGCCCATGAGGCCTCCCCGACATTCCACGGCCATCACTGATACAAAATCCAGAGACAAAAGCCTGAGCAATCGCCACAGACTCGCACTTTCTTCATATCCTGTAGAGTTCTTCTCATGGTTTGTAGATCGGGCCTGCCATACCTACGTCCCCAAACCTAAGCTGAGTTTGTGTTTTCAGACTTCTGTCCTCAAAGTCTTGGGCCACACACCCTCCAGGCTGGGCCCCTGGAGCCACACATTAGGACTGTGCCTACCAATCCATGGGAATTCTGCCCATTCCATGGTCCAAAATCATACAAATTAGGAGAAACCTCCAACGACCCTTAGGCCATCCCAATAGTGTGGGTCACCCGGAACAAACAAGGGGTGTCTGACACCAGCTGATAATCGACCTCCACTCATACCATAGATGGATGTCCCCAGAGAAGAAGATTGAACCAGACAGGACCCTAGGCCATAATAGGATCCATTGCTTTGGGTTACAGGCATGTGTCCTCAAAAGCCTGATTCCAATACGAGCATAGGGGTTTTCCTGAGGCACCCATCAGAACTCATCTCGTCTCCACAAGTAAACCTGTGCATGGGAGCCATGTCCAAAGCTTAGGAAAGTACTTCAGGTTGCCGGTGCCACCGCCCCATTCCAAGGCCCTCATGGACACAAAAACACATTAGGACACATCCTCAGGAAAGTCCATTTCAACTCAGCCACCGAGGTTGCTCCCGCAGAGCCATCAGATCTAAACTGTCTTGTTGCTAGGAGACAATTGGAATGCGAGGCGGGCTTCCCAGGCATCCATCCGCGAACGGTGCTCTGGAGTCATTCCATATGGGATGTCCTGGAGCTGTCCAACAGGTCTCAATTGTCCGGAAGAAGGAATCCTGGAAGGGGGCATCCCACAACTCTTAACGTGGGAAAACCTCAATGGTCTCGAGATTCCGCTCCCTTCATGAAGCGGCCGTCATGCTCAGAAACTCCCACCTGAGCCAACGTCTGATCCTCGCCCTGACTTCAGATGCATGAGATATGGGTTCAGATCTGCAGGGGGTACCTGCCGTGCCCTCGCCCTGAAACCCAAGTCTAGCTTGTCTTCTCAGACTTCCATCCTCACACTCCTGGCCCCAAAGCCCTCAAGTTTGGCAATTCCGGACCCACAATGCAACACTCTGCCTGCCCTCTAGAAAAAAAATGATTGCCTCATGAGCTGCCCAGGCACCTTAAATGAGGGTAAACCTACACAGCACTCGACTTTACCCAAATTATATAGTCTAACCTGGGCACTAATGCACTGTCGAACACATCCTGAGCCCGGACCTCCTGACCAACACCCAGAAAGCTGACCGCACACTGAGCACATAAAACCCGCCATGGCCTTAGGTCATCATCTCTTCCCTACCTCAGTTTTCAGGCTTCAGAACCGAGACCTTATCTCCAATCACTGCCCAGGGGTGAGTCTGATGCAGAAATCAGAACTCCTCCTTACCCATGGCAAGAACCCTTGTGGTTGGCACGTTGTGCAACGATCAGTGTAGGAGAAACCCTGAGGCCCCGCCCATTCTTGAGTGCGACGAGGGCATACACACGCATTGTGACCCTCAGCATGAGTCCTGTCCTCTAGTAAGTCCTCTCAGTGGCTGGACCATTAGATGTCATAATGGGCTTGACATGTCCCTAGGCCCCAATTTTTAACCAGATTTCTGATTGTCCAGTCGCCCCTCCTAGGGCTCTACTCTGAAATCCCTCATTTGGTGGGACACCTGAGGTTAAAAAAGATAACAACAACAACAACAACAACAACAAAATAAAACGGACTTCTTCCAGCCCACAGAATGAACCCAAACTCTTTGGACGGGGCGAAACCACCAGAGAGTAAGACTCGTCCATTTCCCATGAAGTCACGCAGAAATTCCACGACCATGAGTGACACGATATCCCGAGACAAAAACTTGAGCAGGAGCCTCACACTCGCCCTTCTTTCAAATCCCGAAAAGTTCTCCTCATGGTCTGTAGATCAGTCCTGCCATACCTATGACCTGAAACATAAGCCAAGTTTGTGTTTTCAGACAACTGTCCAAAAGGGGCTGGACGACACAACCTACAGGCTCAGGCCCCTGGAGCCAAACCTGAGGACTGTACTTGCCCTCTCCAAGGGAATTGTGTGTGCCCATTCCAATGGCCACAACCCTTCTAATAGGATAAACCTCCGAAGTCCCTGATATATCTCAATAGTGGTAGCTTCCCAGGAAAAACAGGGGCAATCTGAGCCCAAATGAGCCCCTACCTGCACTCAGACCCATAGACAGATGTCCTCAGAGGTAAAAAGGAAAGAACAGGCCCCTAGGCACTAATCAGATCCATTGCTTTGGTTTCCAGGCATCTCTCCTCAGAGGCCTGGATTTCAAAAGCAGCATATAGCTGTTTCTTGTTTCACCCATCAGAAAACATCTCATCTACACATGGGAAACTTGCACGTTGGAGCTGTGTCAAAGCCTCTGTTTAGGAGAACCCTTTAGGGCCCCAGTGCCACCGCTTCATTCCAAGGTCTCCATAGACACAAAAGCACATTCGGACCCATCCCCAGGGGTGTGCATTTCAACTCAGCATCCTCGGTAGCTCCCCACAGATCCAGGAGATCTAAACTGTCTTGTTGCTAGGAGACAATTGGAATGCGAGGTGGGCTACCCAGCCATCCATCCTTAGATCCCTGCTCAGAATCATTGGCCTGGAGCCAAACAACAGGTCTCAATTGTCCTGCCGAAGACTCTCTGCAGTTTGGAGCTTCTCACAACTCCCATCATGGGAAAACCCCCATGGCCTCGTGATGCCCCCCCATTCATGAAGGGGCCATCAGGTACAGAAACTCCAACCTGAGCGATCGTCTGATCCTCGCCCTGACTTCAGATGCACGAGATCTCGATTCAGGTCTGTAGATTGTGCCTGCCATGGCCTCACCCAGAAACCTAAGCCTAGCTTGTGTTCTCAGACTTTTGTCGTCAGACTACTGGCCCACAAGGCCTCCAGTTTGGCAATCCAGAACTACAATGCAGCACTCTGCCTGCCCTCCAGATAAAAAACATTGTCCTCTGGGGCTACCCAGTAACCCCAAATGAGGATCAACCTGCACCGACCTTGGCTGTACCCCAAATACATAGGCTGACCAGGGCACTAATGCCCTTTCTGACACAGCCTGAGCCTGGACCCCCTGGCCCCTCCCAGACAGCTGGCCGCACACTGAGCACATCGAGCCGCCATGGCCTTAGGTCGTCATCTCTTCCCAACCTCGGTTTTCAGGTTTCAGAACCTAGACCTTATCTCCAATCACTGTCCATGTTGAAGGTGATGCAGAAATCAGAACTCCTTCCCCATGGCAAGAAACCTTGTGGTTGGCATGTTGTCCAACGTTCAGTGTCGTTGAAACCAGTGTGGCCCATGAGGCCCCGCCCATGCTCATGGGCCACATTGGTCACAAACACACATTGTGACCCTCAGGCTGAGCCCAGTCCTCAAGTAAGGCCACTCAGTGTCTGGATGAAGAGATAGCATATTGGGCTTGCCATGCCCCTAGGCCCCAATTTTTCACCATAGTTCGGATTGTCCCTTCAGTCTTCCCCACGGCTTTGCTTTGGAATTCCTCTTTTGGTGGGACACCTGAGGTAACAAAACTGAAATGAGTCCTCCCATTCCACAGATTGACGAAAAGCAATTGGGAATCGGGCCAAATCCTCAGAGAGGAAGATTCGTCCATGGCCCATGAGGCCTCCCCGACATTCCACGGCCATCACTGATACAAAATCCAGAGACAAAAGCCTGAGCAATCGCCACAGACTCGCACTTTCTTCATATCCTGTAGAGTTCTTCTCATGGTTTGTAGATCGGGCCTGCCATACCTACGTCCCCAAACCTAAGCTGAGTTTGTGTTTTCAGACTTCTGTCCTCAAAGTCTTGGGCCACACACCCTCCAGGCTGGGCCCCTGGAGCCACACATTAGGACTGTGCCTACCAATCCATGGGAATTCTGCCCATTCCATGGTCCAAAATCATACAAATTAGGAGAAACCTCCAACGACCCTTAGGCCATCCCAATAGTGTGGGTCACCCGGAACAAACAAGGGGTGTCTGACACCAGCTGATAATCGACCTCCACTCATACCATAGATGGATGTCCCCAGAGAAGAAGATTGAACCAGACAGGACCCTAGGCCATAATAGGATCCATTGCTTTGGGTTACAGGCATGTGTCCTCAAAAGCCTGATTCCAATACGAGCATAGGGGTTTTCCTGAGGCACCCATCAGAACTCATCTCGTCTCCACAAGTAAACCTGTGCATGGGAGCCATGTCCAAAGCTTAGGAAAGTACTTCAGGTTGCCGGTGCCACCGCCCCATTCCAAGGCCCTCATGGACACAAAAACACATTAGGACACATCCTCAGGAAAGTCCATTTCAACTCAGCCACCGAGGTTGCTCCCGCAGAGCCATCAGATCTAAACTGTCTTGTTGCTAGGAGACAATTGGAATGCGAGGCGGGCTTCCCAGGCATCCATCCGCGAACGGTGCTCTGGAGTCATTCCATATGGGATGTCCTGGAGCTGTCCAACAGGTCTCAATTGTCCGGAAGAAGGAATCCTGGAAGGGGGCATCCCACAACTCCCAACGTGGGAAAACCTCAATGGTCTCGAGATTCCGCTCCCTTCATGAAGCGGCCGTCATGCTCAGAAACTCCCACCTGAGCCAACGTCTGATCCTCGCCCTGACTTCAGATGCATGAGATATGGGTTCAGATCTGCAGGGGGTACCTGCCGTGCCCTCGCCCTGAAACCCAAGTCTAGCTTGTCTTCTCAGACTTCCATCCTCACACTCCTGGCCCCAAAGCCCTCAAGTTTGGCAATTCCGGACCCACAATGCAGCACTCTGCCTGCCCTCTAGAAAAAAAATGATTGCCTCATGAGCTGCCCAGGCACCTTAAATGAGGGTAAACCTACACAGCACTCGACTTTACCCAAATTATATAGTCTAACCTGGGCACTAATGCACTGTCGAACACATCCTGAGCCCGGACCTCCTGACCAACACCCAGAAAGCTGACCGCACACTGAGCACATAAAACCCGCCATGGCCTTAGGTCATCATCTCTTCCCTACCTCAGTTTTCAGGCTTCAGAACCGAGACCTTATCTCCAATCACTGCCCAGGGGTGAGTCTGATGCAGAAATCAGAACTCCTCCTTACCCATGGCAAGAACCCTTGTGGTTGGCACGTTGTGCAACGACCAGTGTAGGAGAAACCCTGAGGCCCCGCCCATTCTTGAGTGCGACCAGGGCATACACACGCATTGTGACCCTCAGCATGAGTCCTGTCCTCTAGTAAGTCCTCTCAGTGGCTGGACCATTAGATGTCATAATGGGCTTGACATGTCCCTAGGCCCCAATTTTTAACCAGATTTCTGATTGTCCAGTCGCCCCTCCTAGGGCTCTACTCTGAAATCCCTCATTTGGTGGGACACCTGAGGTTAAAAAAGAAAACAACAACAACAACAACAACAACAACAAAATAAAACGGACTTCTTCCAGCCCACAGAATGAACCCAAACTCTTTGGACGGGGCGAAACCACCAGAGAGTAAGACTCGTCCATTTCCCATGAAGTCACGCAGAAATTCCACGACCATGAGTGACACGATATCCCGAGACAAAAACTTGAGCAGGAGCCTCACACTCGCCCTTCTTTCAAATCCCGAAAAGTTCTCCTCATGGTCTGTAGATCAGTCCTGCCATACCTATGACCTGAAACATAAGCCAAGTTTGTGTTTTCAGACAACTGTCCAAAAGGGGCTGGACGACACAACCTACAGGCTCAGGCCCCTGGAGCCAAACCTGAGGACTGTACTTGCCCTCTCCAAGGGAATTGTGTGTGCCCATTCCAATGGCCACAACCCTTCTAATAGGATAAACCTCAGAAGTCCCTGATATATCTCAATAGTGGTAGCTTCCCAGGAAAAACAGGGGCAATCTGAGCCCAAATGAGCCCCTACCTGCACTCAGACCCATAGACAGATGTCCTCAGAGGTAAAAAGGAAAGAACAGGCCCCTAGGCACTAATCAGATCCATTGCTTTGGTTTCCAGGCATCTCTCCTCAGAGGCCTGGATTTCAAAAGCAGCATATAGCTGTTTCTTGTTTCACCCATCAGAAAACATCTCATCTACACATGGGAAACTTGCACGTTGGAGCTGTGTCAAAGCCTCTGTTTAGGAGAACCCTTTAGGGCCCCAGTGCCACCGCTTCATTCCAAGGTCTCCATAGACACAAAAGCACATTCGGACCCATCCCCAGGGGTGTGCATTTCAACTCAGCATCCTCGGTAGCTCCCCACAGATCCAGGAGATCTAAACTGTCTTGTTGCTAGGAGACAATTGGAATGCGAGGTGGGCTACCCAGCCATCCATCCTTAGAACCCTGCTCAGAATCATTGGCCTGGAGCCAAACAACAGGTCTCAATTGTCCTGCCGAAGACTCTCTGCAGTTTGGAGCTTCTCACAACTCCCATCATGGGAAAACCCCCATGGCCTCATGATGCCCCCCCATTCATGAAGGGGCCATCAGGGACAGAAACTCCAACCTGAGTGATCGTCTGATCCTCGCCCTGACTTCAGATGCACGAGATCTCGATTCAGGTCTGTAGATTGTGCCTGCCATGGCCTCACCCAGAAACCTAAGCCTAGCTTGTGTTCTCAGACTTTTGTCGTCAGACTACTGGCCCACAAGGCCTCCAGTTTGGCAATCCAGAACTACAATGCAGCACTCTGCCTGCCCTCCAGATAAAAAACATTGTCCTCTGGGGCTACCCAGTAACCCCAAATGAGGATCAACCTGCACCGACCTTGGCTGTACCCCAAATACATAGGCTGACCAGGGCACTAATGCCCTTTCTGACACAGCCTGAGCCTGGACCCCCTGGCCCCTCCCAGACAGCTGGCCGCACACTGAGCACATCGAGCCGCCATGGCCTTAGGTCGTCATCTCTTCCCAACCTCGGTTTTCAGGTTTCAGAACCTAGACCTTATCTCCAATCACTGTCCATGTTGAAGGTGATGCAGAAATCAGAACTCCTTCCCCATGGCAAGAAACCTTGTGGTTGGCATGTTGTCCAACGTTCAGTGTCGTTGAAACCAGTGTGGCCCATGAGGCCCCGCCCATGCTCACAGGCCACATTGGTCACAAACACACATTGTGACCCTCAGGCTGAGCCCAGTCCTCAAGTAAGGCCACTCAGTGGCTGGATGAAGAGATAGCATATTGGGCTTGCCATGCCCCTAGGCCCCAATTTTTCACCATAGTTCGGATTGTCCCTTCAGTCTTCCCCACGGCTTTGCTTTGGAATTCCTCTTTTGGTGGGACACCTGAGGTAACAAAACTGAAATGAGTCCTCCCATTCCACAGATTGACGAAAAGCAATTGGGAATCGGGCCAAATCCTCAGAGAGGAAGATTCGTCCATGGCCCATGAGGCCTCCCCGACATTCCACGGCCATCACTGATACAAAATCCAGAGACAAAAGCCTGAGCAATCGCCACAGACTCGCACTTTCTTCATATCCTGTAGAGTTCTTCTCATGGTTTGTAGATCGGGCCTGCCATACCTACGTCCCCAAACCTAAGCTGAGTTTGTGTTTTCAGACTTCTGTCCTCAAAGTCTTGGGCCACACATCCTCCAGGCTGGGCCCCTGGAGCCACACATTAGGACTGTGCCTACCAATCTATGGGAATTCTGCCCATTCCATGGTCCAAAATCGTACAAATTAGGAGAAACCTCCAACGACCCTTAGGCCATCCCAATAGTGTGGGTCACCCGGAACAAACAAGGGGTGTCTGACACCAGCTGATAATCGACCTCCACTCATACCATAGATGGATGTCCCCAGAGAAGAAGATTGAACCAGACAGGACCCTAGGCCATAATAGGATCCATTGCTATGGGTTACAGGCATGTGTCCTCAAAAGCCTGATTCCAATACGAGCATAGGGGTTTTCCTGAGGCACCCATCAGAACTCATCTCGTCTCCACAAGTAAACCTGTGCATGGGAGCCATGTCCAAAGCTTAGGAGAGTACTTCAGGTTGCCGGTGCCACCGCCCCATTCCAAGGCCCTCATGGACACAAAAACACATTAGGACACATCCTCAGGAAAGTCCATTTCACCTCAGCCACCGAGGTTGCTCCCGCAGAGCCATCAGATCTAAACTGTCTTGTTGCTAGGAGACAATTGGAATGCGAGGCGGGCTTCCCAGGCATCCATCCGCGAACGGTGCTCTGGAGTCATTCCATATGGGATGTCCTGGAGCTGTCCAACAGGTCTCAATTGTCCGGAAGAAGGAATCCTGGAAGGGGGCATCCCACAACTCCCAACGTGGGAAAACCTCAATGGTCTCGAGATTCCGCTCCCTTCATGAAGCGGCCGTCATGCTCAGAAACTCCCACCTGAGCCAACGTCTGATCCTCGCCCTGACTTCAGATGCATGAGATATGGGTTCAGATCTGCAGGGGGTACCTGCCGTGCCCTCGCCCTGAAACCCAAGTCTAGCTTGTCTTCTCAGACTTCCATCCTCACACTCCTGGCCCCAAAGCCCTCAAGTTTGGCAATTCCGGACCCACAATGCAGCACTCTGCCTGCCCTCTAGAAAAAAAATGATTGCCTCATGAGCTGCCCAGGCACCTTAAATGAGGGTAAACCTACACAGCACTCGACTTTACCCAAATTATATAGTCTAACCTGGGCACTAATGCACTGTCGAACACATCCTGAGCCCGGACCTCCTGACCAACACCCAGAAAGCTGACCGCACACTGAGCACATAAAACCCGCCATGGCCTTAGGTCATCATCTCTTCCCTACCTCAGTTTCCAGGCTTCAGAACCGAGACCTTATCTCCAATCACTGCCCAGGGGTGAGTCTGATGCAGAAATCAGAACTCCTCCTTACCCATGGCAAGAACCCTTGTGGTTGGCACGTTGTGCAACAATCAGTGTAGGAGAAACCCTGAGGCCCCGCCCATTCTTGAGTGCGACGAGGGCATACACACGCATTGTGACCCTCAGCATGAGTCCTGTCCTCTAGTAAGTCCTCTCAGTGGCTGGACCATTAGATGTCATAATGGGCTTGACATGTCCCTAGGCCCCAATTTTTAACCAGATTTCTGATTGTTCAGTCGCCACTCCTAGGGCTCTACTCTGAAATCCCTCATTTGGTGGGACACCTGAGGTTAAAAAAGAAAACAACAACAACAACAACAACAACAAAATAAAACGGACTTCTTCCAGCCCACAGAATGAACTCAAACTCTTTGGACGGGGCCAAACCACCAGAGAGTAAGACTCGTCCATTTCCCATGAAGTCACCCAGAAATTCCACGACCATGAGTGACACGATATCCCGAGACAAAAACTTGAGCAGGAGCCTCACACTCGCCCTTCTTTCAAATCCTGAAAAGTTCTCCTCATGGTCTGTAGATCAGTCCTGCCATACCTATGACCTGAAACATAAGCCGAGTTTGTGTTTTCAGACAACTGTCCAAAAGGGGCTGGACGACACAACCTACAGGCTCAGGCCCCTGGAGCCAAACCTGAGGACTGTACTTGCCCTCTCCAAGGGAATTGTGTGTGCCCATTCCAATGGCCACAACCCTTCTAATAGGATAAACCTCCAAAGTCCCTGATATATCTCAATAGTGGTAGCTTCCCAGGAAAAACAGGGGCAATCTGAGCCCAAATGAGCCCCTACCTGCACTCAGACCCATAGACAGATGTCCTCAGAGGTAAAAAGGAAAGAACAGGCCCCTAGGCACTAATCAGATCCATTGCTTTGGTTTCCAGGCATCTCTCCTCAGAGGCCTGGATTTCAAAAGCAGCATATAGCTGTTTCTTGTTTCACCCATCAGAAAACATCTCATCTACACATGGGAAACTTGCACGTTGGAGCTGTGTCAAAGCCACTGTTTAGGAGAACCCTTTAGAGCCCCAGTGCCACCGCTTCATTCCAAGGTCTCCATAGACACAAAAGCACATTCGGACCCATCCCCAGGGGTGTGCATTTCAACTCAGCATCCTCGGTAGCTCCCCACAGATCCAGGAGATCTAAACTGTCTTGTTGCTAGGAGACAATTGGAATGCGAGGTGGGCTACCCAGCCATCCATCCTTAGAACCCTGCTCAGAATCATTGGCCTGGAGCCAAACAACAGGTCTCAATTGTCCTGCCGAAGACTCTCTGCAGTTTGGAGCTTCTCACAACTCCCATCATGGGAAAACAGCCATGGCCTCGTGATGCCCCCCCATTCACGAAGGGGCCATCAGGGACAGAAACTCCAACCTGAGCGATCATCTGATCCTCGCCCTGACTTCAGATGCATGAGATCTCGATTCAGGTCTGTAGATTGTGCCTGCCATGGCCTCACCCAGAAACCTAAGCCTAGCTTGTGTTCTCAGACTTTTGTCGTCAGACTACTGGCCCACAAGGCCTCCAGTTTGGCAATCCAGAACTACAATGCAGCACTCTGCCTGCCATCCAGATAAAAAACATTGTCCTCTGGGGCTACCCAGTAACCCCAAATGAGGATCAACCTGCACCGACCTTGGCTGTACCCCAAATACATAGGCTGACCAGGGCACTAATGCCCTTTCTGACACAGCCTGAGCCTGGACCCCCTGGCCCCTCCCAGACAGCTGGCCGCACACTGAGCACATCGAGCCGCCATGGCCTTAGGTCGTCATCTCTTCCCAACCTCGGTTTTCAGGTTTCAGAACCTAGACCTTATTTCCAATCACTGTCCATGTTGAAGGTGATGCAGAAATCAGAACTCCTTCCCCATGGCAAGAAACCTTGTGGTTGGCATGTTGTCCAACGTTCAGTGTCGTTGAAACCAGTGTGGCCCATGAGGCCCCGCCCATGCTCACGGGCCACATTGGTCACAAACACACATTGTGACCCTCAGGCTGAGCCCAGTCCTCAAGTAAGGCCACTCAGTGGCTGGATGAAGAGATAGCATATTGGGCTTGCCATGCCCCTAGGCCCCAATTTTTCACCATAGTTCGGATTGTCCCTTCAGTCTTCCCCACGGCTTTGCTTTGGAATTCCTCTTTTGGTGGGACACCTGAGGTAACAAAACTGAAATGAATCCTCCCATTCCACAGATTGACGAAAAGCAATTGGGAATCGGGCCAAATCCTCAGAGAGGAAGATTCGTCCATGGCCCATGAGGCCTCCCCGACATTCCACGGCCATCACTGATACAAAATCCAGAGACAAAAGCCTGAGCAATCGCCACAGACTCGCACTTTCTTCATATCCTGTAGAGTTCTTCTCATGGTTTGTAGATCGGGCCTGCCATACCTACGTCCCCAAACCTAAGCTGAGTTTGTGTTTTCAGACTTCTGTCCTCAAAGTCTTGGGCCACACACCCTCCAGGCTGGGCCCCTGGAGCCACACATTAGGACTGTGCCTACCAATCCATGGGAATTCTGCCCATTCCATGGTCCAAAATCGTACAAATTAGGAGAAACCTCCAACGACCCTTAGGCCATCCCAATAGTGTGGGTCACCCGGAACAAACAAGGGGTGTCTGACACCAGCTGATAATCGACCTCCACTCATACCATAGATGGATGTCCCCAGAGAAGAAGATTGAACCAGACAGGACCCTAGGCCATAATAGGATCCATTGCTTTGGGTTACAGGCATGTGTCCTCAAAAGCCTGATTCCAATACGAGCATAGGGGTTTTCCTGAGGCACCCATCAGAACTCATCTCGTCTCCACAAGTAAACCTGTGCATGGGAGCCATGTCCAAAGCTTAGGAAAGTACTTCAGGTTGCCGGTGCCACCGCCCCATTCCAAGGCCCTCATGGACACAAAAACACATTAGGACACATCCTCAGGAAAGTCCATTTCAACTCAGCCACCGAGGTTGCTCCCGCAGAGCCATCAGATCTAAACTGTCTTGTTGCTAGGAGACAATTGGAATGCGAGGCGGGCTTCCCAGGCATCCATCCGCGAACGGTGCTCTGGAGTCATTCCATATGGGATGTCCTGGAGCTGTCCAACAGGTCTCAATTGTCCGGAAGAAGGAATCCTGGAAGGGGGCATCCCACAACTCCCAACGTGGGAAAACCTCAATGGTCTCGAGATTCCGCTCCCTTCATGAAGCGGCCGTCATGCTCAGAAACTCCCACCTGAGCCAACGTCTGATCCTCGCCCTGACTTCAGATGCATGAGATATTGGTTCAGATCTGCAGGGGGTACCTGCCGTGCCCTCGCCCTGAAACCCAAGTCTAGCTTGTCTTCTCAGACTTCCATCCTCACACTCCTGGCCCCAAAGCCCTCAAGTTTGGCAATTCCGGACCCACAATGCAGCACTCTGCCTGCCCTCTAGAGAAAAAAATGATTGCCTCATGAGCTGCCCAGGCACCTTAAATGAGGGTAAACCTACACAGCACTCGGCTTTACCCAAATTATATAGTCTAACCTGGGCACTAATGCACTGTCGAACACATCCTGAGCCCGGACCTCCTGACCAACACCCAGAAAGCTGACCGCACACTGAGCACATAAAACCCGCCATGGCCTTAGGTCATCATCTCTTCCCTACCTCAGTTTTCAGGCTTCAAAACCGAGACCTTATCTCCAATCACTGCCCAGGGGTGAGTCTGATGCAGAAATCAGAACTCCTCCTTACCCATGGCAAGAACCCTTGTGGTTGGCACATATTGCAACGATCAGTGTAGGAGAAACCCTGAGGCCCCGCCCATTCTTGAGTGCGACGAGGGCATACACACGCATTGTGACCCTCAGCATGAGTCCTGTCCTCTAGTAAGTCCTCTCAGTGGCTGGATCATTAGATGTCATAATGGGCTTGACATGTCCCTAGGCCCCAATTTTTAACCAGATTTCTGATTGTCCAGTTGCCCCTCCTAGGGCTCTACTCTGAAATCCCTCATTTGGTGGGACACCTGAGGTTAAAAAAGAAAACAACAACAACAACAACAACAACAACAACAAAATAAAACGGACTTCTTCCAGCCCACAGAATGAACCCAAACTCTTTGGACGGGGCCAAACCACCAGAGAGTAAGACTCGTCCATTTCCCATGAAGTCACCCAGAAATTCCACGACCATGAGTGACACGATATCCCGAGACAAAAACTTGAGCAGGAGCCTCACACTCGCCCTTCTTTCAAATCCCGAAAAGTTCTCCTCATGGTCTGTAGATCAGTCCTGCCATACCTATGACCTGAAACATAAGCCGAGTTTGTGTTTTCAGACAACTGTCCAAAAGGGGCTGGACGACACAACCTACAGGCTCAGGCCCCTGGAGCCAAACCTGAGGACTGTACTTGCCCTCTCCAAGGGAATTGTGTGTGCCCATTCCAATGGCCACAACCCTTCTAATAGGCTAAACCTCCAAAGTCCCTGATATATCTCAATAGTGGTAGCTTCCCAGGAAAAACAGGGGCAATCTGAGCCCAAATGAGCCCCTACCTGCACTCAGACCCATAGACAGATGTCCTCAGAGGTAAAAAGGAAAGAACAGGCCCCTAGGCACTAATCAGATCCATTGCTTTGGTTTCCAGGCATCTCTCCTCAGAGGCCTGGATTTCAAAAGCAGCATATAGCTGTTTCTTGTTTCACCCATCAGAAAACATCTCATCTACACATGGGAAACTTGCACGTTGGAGCTGTGTCAAAGCCTCTGTTTAGGAGAACCCTTTAGGGCCCCAGTGCCACCGCTTCATTCCAAGGTCTCCATAGACACAAAAGCACATTCGGACCCATCCCCAGGGGTGTGCATTTCAACTCAGCATCCTCGGTAGCTCCCCACAGATCCAGGAGATCTAAACTGTCTTGTTGCTAGGAGACAATTGGAATGCGAGGTGGGCTACCCAGCCATCCATCCTTAGAACCCTGCTCAGAATCATTGGCCTGGAGCCAAACAACAGGTCTCAATTGTCCTGCCGAAGACTCTCTGCAGTTTGGAGCTTCTCACAACTCCCATCATGGGAAAACCCCCATGGCCTCGTGATGCCCCCCCATTCATGAAGGGGCCATCAGGGACAGAAACTCCAACATGAGCGATCGTCTGATCCTCGCCCTGATTTCAGATGCACGAGATCTCGATTCAGGTCTGTAGATTGTGCCTGCCATGGCCTCACCCAGAAACCTAAGCCTAGCTTGTGTTCTCAGACTTTTGTCGTCAGACTACTGGCCCACAAGGCCTCCAGTTTGGCAATCCAGAACTACAATGCAGCACTCTGCCTGCCCTCCAGATAAAAAACATTGTCCTCTGGGGCTACCCAGTAACCCCAAATGAGGATCAACCTGCACCGACCTTGGCTGTACCCCAAATACATAGGCTGACCAGGGCACTAATGCCCTTTCTGACACAGCCTGAGCCTGGACCCCCTGGCCCCTCCCAGACAGCTGGCCGCACACTGAGCACATCGAGCCGCCATGGCCTTAGGTCGTCATCTCTTCCCAACCTCGGTTTTCAGGTTTCAGAACCTAGACCTTATCTCCAATCACTGTCCATGTTGAAGGTGATGCAGAAATCAGAACTCCTTCCCCATGGCAAGAAACCTTGTGGTTGGCATGTTGTCCAACGTTCAGTGTCGTTGAAACCAGTGTGGCCCATGAGGCCCCGCCCATGCTCACAGGCCACATTGGTCACAAACACACATTGTGACCCTCAGGCTGAGCCCAGTCCTCAAGTAAGGCCACTCAGTGGCTGGATGAAGAGATAGCATATTGGGCTTGCCATGCCCCTAGGCCCCAATTTTTCACCATAGTTCGGATTGTCCCTTCAGTCTTCCCCACGGCTTTGCTTTGGAATTCCTCTTTTGGTGGGACACCTGAGGTAACAAAACTGAAATGAGTCCTCCCATTCCACAGATTGACGAAAAGCAATTGGGAATCGGGCCAAATCCTCAGAGAGGAAGATTCGTCCATGGCCCATGAGGCCTCCCCGACATTCCACGGCCATCACTGATACAAAATCCAGAGACAAAAGCCTGAGCAATCGCCACAGACTCGCACTTTCTTCATATCCTGTAGAGTTCTTCTCATGGTTTGTAGATCGGGCCTGCCATACCTACGTCCCCAAACCTAAGCTGAGTTTGTGTTTTCAGACTTCTGTACTCAAAGTCTTGGGCCACACATCCTCCAGGCTGGGCCCCTGGAGCCACACATTAGGACTGTGCCTACCAATCTATGGGAATTCTGCCCATTCCATGGTCCAAAATCGTACAAATTAGGAGAAACCTCCAACGACCCTTAGGCCATCCCAATAGTGTGGGTCACCCGGAACAAACAAGGGGTGTCTGACACCAGCTGATAATCGACCTCCACTCATACCATAGATGGATGTCCCCAGAGAAGAAGATTGAACCAGACAGGACCCTAGGCCATAATAGGATCCATTGCTATGGGTTACAGGCATGTGTCCTCAAAAGCCTGATTCCAATACGAGCATAGGGGTTTTCCTGAGGCACCCATCAGAACTCATCTCGTCTCCACAAGTAAACCTGTGCATGGGAGCCATGTCCAAAGCTTAGGAAAGTACTTCAGGTTGCCGGTGCCACCTCCCCATTCCAAGGCCCTCATGGACACAAAAACACATTAGGACACATCCTCAGGAAAGTCCATTTCAACTCAGCCACCGAGGTTGCTCCCGCAGAGCCATCAGATCTAAACTGTCTTGTTGCTAGGAGACAATTGGAATGCGAGGCGGGCTTCCCAGGCATCCATCCTCGAACGGTGCTCTGGAGTCATTCCATATGGGATGTCCTGGAGCTGTCCAACAGGTCTCAATTGTCCGGAAGAAGGAATCCTGGAAGGGGGCATCCCACAACTCCCAACGTGGGAAAACCTCAATGGTCTCGAGATTCCGCTCCCTTCATGAAGCGGCCGTCATGCTCAGAAACTCCCACCTGAGCCAACGTCTGATCCTCGCCCTGACTTCAGATGCATGAGATATTGGTTCAGATCTGCAGGGGGTACCTGCCGTGCCCTCGCCCTGAAACCCAAGTCTAGCTTGTCTTCTCAGACTTCCATCCTCACACTCCTGGCCCCAAAGCCCTCAAGTTTGGCAATTCCGGACCCACAATGCAGCACTCTGCCTGCCCTCTAGAAAAAAAAATGATTGCCTCATGAGCTGCCCAGGCACCTTAAATGAGGGTAAACCTACACAGCACTCGACTTTACCCAAATTATATAGTCTAACCTGGGCACTAATGCACTGTCGAACACATCCTGAGCCCGGACCTCCTGACCAACACCCAGAAAGCTGACCGCACACTGAGCACATAAAACCCGCCATGGCCTTAGGTCATCATCTCTTCCCTACCTCAGTTTTCAGGCTTCAGAACCGAGACCTTATCTCCAATCACTGCCCAGGGGTGAGTCTGATGCAGAAATCAGAACTCCTCCTTACTCATGGCAAGAACCCTTGTGGTTGGCACGTTGTGCAACGAACAGTGTAGGAGAAACCCTGAGGCCCCGCCCATTCTTGAGTGCGACGAGGGCATACACACGCATTGTGACCCTCAGCATGAGTCCTGTCCTCTAGTAAGTCCTCTCAGTGGCTGGACCATTAGATGTCATAATGGGCTTGACATGTCCCTAGGCCCCAATTTTTAACCAGATTTCTGATTGTCCAGTCGCCCCTCCTAGGGCTCTACTCTGAAATCCCTCATTTGGTGGGACACCTGAGGTTAAAAAAGAAAACAACAACAACAACAACAACAACAACAACAAAATAAAACGGACTTCTTCCAGCCCACAGAATGAACCCAAACTCTTTGGACGGGGCCAAACCACCAGAGAGTAAGACTCGTCCATTTCCCATGAAGTCACCCAGAAATTCCACGACCATGAGTGACACGATATCCCGAGACAAAAACTTGAGCAGGAGCCTCACACTCGCCCTTCTTTCAAATCCCGAAAAGTTCTCCTCATGGTCTGTAGATCAGTCCTGCCATACCTATGACCTGAAACATAAGCCGAGTTTGTGTTTTCAGACAACTGTCCAAAAGGGGCTGGACGACACAACCTACAGGCTCAGGCCCCTGGAGCCAAACCTGAGGACTGTACTTGCCCTCTCCAAGGGAATTGTGTGTGCCCATTCCAATGGCCACAACCCTTCTAATAGGATAAACCTCCAAAGTCCCTGATATATCTCAATAGTGGTAGCTTCCCAGGAAAAACAGGGGCAATCTGAGCCCAAATGAGCCCCTACCTGCACTCAGACCCATAGACAGATGTCCTCAGAGGTAAAAAGGAAAGAACAGGCCCCTAGGCACTAATCAGATCCATTGCTTTGGTTTCCAGGCATCTCTCCTCAGAGGCCTGGATTTCAAAAGCAGCATATAGCTGTTTCTTGTTTCACCCATCAGAAAACATCTCATCTACACATGGGAAACTTGCACGTTGGAGCTGTGTCAAAGCCTCTGTTTAGGAGAACCCTTTAGGGCCCCAGTGCCACCGCTTCATTCCAAGGTCTCCATAGACACAAAAGCACATTCGGACCCATCCCCAGGGGTGTGCATTTCAACTCAGCATCCTCGGTAGCTCCCCACAGATCCAGGAGATCTAAACTGTCTTGTTGCTAGGAGACAATTGGAATGCGAGGTGGGCTACCCAGCCATCCATCCTTAGAACCCTGCTCAGAATCATTGGCCTGGAGCCAAACAACAGGTCTCAATTGTCCTGCCGAAGACTCTCTGCAGTTTGGAGCTTCTCACAACTCCCATCATGGGAAAACCCCCATGGCCTCGTGATGCCCCCCCATTCATGAAGGGGCCATCAGGTACAGAAACTCCAACCTGAGCGATCGTCTGATCCTCGCCCTGACTTCAGATGCACGAGATCTCGATTCAGGTCTGTAGATTGTGCCTGCCATGGCCTCACCCAGAAACCTAAGCCTAGCTTGTGTTCTCAGACTTTTGTCGTCAGACTACTGGCCCACAAGGCCTCCAGTTTGGCAATCCAGAACTACAATGCAGCACTCTGCCTGCCCTCCAGATAAAAAACATTGTCCTCTGGGGCTACCCAGTAACCCCAAATGAGGATCAACCTGCACCGACCTTGGCTGTACCCCAAATACATAGGCTGACCAGGGCACTAATGCCCTTTCTGACACAGCCTGAGCCTGGACCCCCTGGCCCCTCCCAGACAGCTGGCCGCACACTGAGCACATCGAGCCGCCATGGCCTTAGGTCGTCATCTCTTCCCAACCTCGGTTTTCAGGTTTCAGAACCTAGACCTTATCTCCAATCACTGTCCATGTTGAAGGTGATGCAGAAATCAGAACTCCTTCCCCATGGCAAGAAACCTTGTGGTTGGCATGTTGTCCAACGTTCAGTGTCGTTGAAACCAGTGTGGCCCATGAGGCCCCGCCCATGCTCACAGGCCACATTGGTCACAAACACACATTGTGACCCTCAGGCTGAGCCCAGTCCTCAAGTAAGGCCACTCAGTGGCTGGATGAAGAGATAGCATATTGGGCTTGCCATGCCCCTAGGCCCCAATTTTTCACCATAGTTCGGATTGTCCCTTCAGTCTTCCCCACGGCTTTGCTTTGGAATTCCTCTTTTGGTGGGACACCTGAGGTAACAAAACTGAAATGAGTCCTCCCATTCCACAGATTGACGAAAAGCAATTGGGAATCGGGCCAAATCCTCAGAGAGGAAGATTCGTCCATGGCCCATGAGGCCTCCCCGACATTCCACGGCCATCACTGATACAAAATCCAGAGACAAAAGCCTGAGCAATCGCCACAGACTCGCACTTTCTTCATATCCTGTAGAGTTCTTCTCATGGTTTGTAGATCGGGCCTGCCATACCTACGTCCCCAAACCTAAGCTGAGTTTGTGTTTTCAGACTTCTGTCCTCAAAGTCTTGGGCCACACATCCTCCAGGCTGCCCCCCTGGAGCCACACATTAGGACTGTGCCTACCAATCTATGGGAATTCTGCCCATTCCATGGTCCAAAATCGTACAAATTAGGAGAAACCTCCAACGACCCTTAGGCCATCCCAATAGTGTGGGTCACCCGGAACAAACAAGGGGTGTCTGACACCAGCTGATAATCGACCTCCACTCATACCATAGATGGATGTCCCCAGAGAAGAAGATTGAACCAGACAGGACCCTAGGCCATAATAGGATCCATTGCTATGGGTTACAGGCATGTGTCCTCAAAAGCCTGATTCCAATACGAGCATAGGGGTTTTCCTGAGGCACCCATCAGAACTCATCTCGTCTCCACAAGTAAACCTGTGCATGGGAGCCATGTCCAAAGCTTAGGAGAGTACTTCAGGTTGCCGGTGCCACCGCCCCATTCCAAGGCCCTCATGGACACAAAAACACATTAGGACACATCCTCAGGAAAGTCCATTTCACCTCAGCCACCGAGGTTGCTCCCGCAGAGCCATCAGATCTAAACTGTCTTGTTGCTAGGAGACAATTGGAATGCGAGGCGGGCTTCCCAGGCATCCATCCGCGAACGGTGCTCTGGAGTCATTCCATATGGGATGTCCTGGAGCTGTCCAACAGGTCTCAATTGTCCGGAAGAAGGAATCCTGGAAGGGGGCATCCCACAACTCCCAACGTGGGAAAACCTCAATGGTCTCGAGATTCCGCTCCCTTCATGAAGCGGCCGTCATGCTCAGAAACTCCCACCTGAGCCAACGTCTGATCCTCGCCCTGACTTCAGATGCATGAGATATGGGTTCAGATCTGCAGGGGGTACCTGCCGTGCCCTCGCCCTGAAACCCAAGTCTAGCTTGTCTTCTCAGACTTCCATCCTCACACTCCTGGCCCCAAAGCCCTCAAGTTTGGCAATTCCGGACCCACAATGCAGCACTCTGCCTGCCCTCTAGAAAAAAAATGATTGCCTCATGAGCTGCCCAGGCACCTTAAATGAGGGTAAACCTACACAGCACTCGACTTTACCCAAATTATATAGTCTAACCTGGGCACTAATGCACTGTCGAACACATCCTGAGCCCGGACCTCCTGACCAACACCCAGAAAGCTGACCGCACACTGAGCACATAAAACCCGCCATGGCCTTAGGTCATCATCTCTTCCCTACCTCAGTTTTCAGGCTTCAGGGGTGAGTCTGATGCAGAAATCAGAACTCCTCCTTACCCATGGCAAGAACCCTTGTGGTTGGCACGTTGTGCAACAATCAGTGTAGGAGAAACCCTGAGGCCCCGCCCATTCTTGAGTGCGACGAGGGCATACACACGCATTGTGACCCTCAGCATGAGTCCTGTCCTCTAGTAAGTCCTCTCAGTGGCTGGACCATTAGATGTCATAATGGGCTTGACATGTCCCTAGGCCCCAATTTTTAACCAGATTTCTGATTGTTCAGTCGCCCCTCCTAGGGCTCTACTCTGAAATCCCTCATTTGGTGGGACACCTGAGGTTAAAAAAGAAAACAACAACAACAACAACAACAACAAAATAAAACGGACTTCTTCCAGCCCACAGAATGAACTCAAACTCTTTGGACGGGGCCAAACCACCAGAGAGTAAGACTCGTCCATTTCCCATGAAGTCACCCAGAAATTCCACGACCATGAGTGACACGATATCCCGAGACAAAAACTTGAGCAGGAGCCTCACACTCGCCCCTTCTTTCAAATCCTGAAAAGTTCTCCTCATGGTCTGTAGATCAGTCCTGCCATACCTATGACCTGAAACATAAGCCGAGTTTGTGTTTTCAGACAACTGTCCAAAAGGGGCTGGACGACACAACCTACAGGCTCAGGCCCCTGGAGCCAAACCTGAGGACTGTACTTGCCCTCTCCAAGGGAATTGTGTGTGCCCATTCCAATGGCCACAACCCTTCTAATAGGATAAACCTCCAAAGTCCCTGATATATCTCAATAGTGGTAGCTTCCCAGGAAAAACAGGGGCAATCTGAGCCCAAATGAGCCCCTACCTGCACTCAGACCCATAGACAGATGTCCTCAGAGGTAAAAAGGAAAGAACAGGCCCCTAGGCACTAATCAGATCCATTGCTTTGGTTTCCAGGCATCTCTCCTCAGAGGCCTGGATTTCAAAAGCAGCATATAGCTGTTTCTTGTTTCACCCATCAGAAAACATCTCATCTACACATGGGAAACTTGCACGTTGGAGCTGTGTCAAAGCCACTGTTTAGGAGAACCCTTTAGAGCCCCAGTGCCACCGCTTCATTCCAAGGTCTCCATAGACACAAAAGCACATTCGGACCCATCCCCAGGGGTGTGCATTTCAACTCAGCATCCTCGGTAGCTCCCCAC